>NW_026712777.1:0-54686 GCF_030625045.1 Achroia grisella
ATCGATTTTGACAGGACTTCCAAACAACCAACTTTGCTCCCAGATAGCTAATATTATAAGGAGTAAATATGGAGTATATTACCTTCATTTATTTTAGAAAATTACTTTATTATCATATAAGAAAAGCTAAATTTCATCCGGGTGAAGTCGAGGATCATAGACAGTAATAATATACAAAACGGGGTAAGATCGAGTGATTCACTTATCTTAATTTATGTATATATGACTGCGTCAAATTAAATAAGATCACAAAATCCTACCTTACAAAATCGCTTATAATATACAGTAGTGAATAAAAGAAGAGAGATGTGTGAGAATGGAGGTCAATGTTATCGAATCTCTAAGTTTTATGAAGAAGCTGCGTATGTACTCTGGAATGTAATTACGATCGATGATATTGGATTATGGCGTTTTGTACCTTTGTATATTCTTGAATTATACAACTAGTAAAGAGCTAATATTTCGTGTTAAATAAAAGAACAAATTGAATTGTTATAGATTGATTTAATTCAGTTTTGATATTGCTACAAAAGAACTGTATAAAAATTGTGGATTGGATTGTACTGATGTAGATAGCAGGTATACTCTAGATGAAATGAAAATAGAAATAATCTTTATTCAAATAACCTTAATATAAGCACTTTTGAAATTATTTATTTTATTCTACCATTTGAAATGCAGGCTCACAACAAGAAGAACGAGCAAGAAACATGCGTCTTGCATTTTGAATTTGATGTATGATATAAAAACTATTTGATGTATAGGGTAAGTTAATTGGTTTAACGACAATAGTAGGTACTCAACGTTTTTATTATCGTAACACTAAATATTATATCATCTGTACTTAACAAGAATACCAATAACACTGAGATACAATCAAAGATGTGAATGTAAGGACGATATGCCAAATCAGTTAAAGGAAATAATTATCACTGTGTGTATAAATAGAATCTATATTTGAACAGGCAATGTTTTTTTTGTTTTCGCATTAGTTAAAACTGGTTTTCAACTCGCGTTATTATCAAGTTTTTATTAAACTTGAAGTATTTATATAATATAGAACATACATGTAAAATGGTCTTAGGTATATATGGTATTAAAGTAATTATACAGGTATTTAGACAAATGTATCTGATGTTTTTGTTTTTATTAGTTCTCTAATGGTGGTAAATACTAAATACCCTTCAATTCTCAATCTATACTTTCTCCATATGTACTAATATTAAAATTTGTAAGTGTGAATGTTATTTGTTACTTTTCCGGCTTAAACGTCTAAATGGTAAAGATTAATTAAACATGAAGATGAATTGTGTCAAGAGCAAAGATAAATCTCAAAAATAACATATGTGACAGTTCTTGAACAGAAAACCGGTATCAACTACAATTAATATAAAAATAATTAATTTATTAGTGTTTTTAATTTAGTTTGCCATCATCAACTTTAAATTACATTTTTATTAATTAGGTAACATTATAAATTGCTTTTATATCATACAGACGGCAATTGTATTATAGATATTTAATATTTTTTTAATGACAGAATGATATGATACCAGTACTAGTTGTTAATTAAGAGATATTAATAGTTTGAAACCATGTGGATCTATAATTCTAGAGCAAAGACAATAAGTTTGTCTGTGATATGATAATTTTAGTTAGTATAACCGTTATCTGCTTGACCTTAAAACCTATTATTTTAATAATAAGAAAACAATTTTATCTATTAAACTATGTAGGTATTTTAGGAAAACTATAATTTGATTAAAAATAATCAAAATCAATGACAATATAAATAATAATAAATGAAAACAAGAGAATAAAATTGATTGATTATCTAGTTTTAGCTAAAATATTAAGTAACATAAAAATCGGTTTGAAAAGCGCCTTGATTGGGTAGATACATTTAGTTAAGTTCTAATGTGTCAGTCAATTAGTTATCCATTACCTATAACCTGACCAAAGAAATTGTATTTTTTGAAGTCAAACTCAATCTAAAAAAATTTGACTTTAAAGTTGATTTTCAAAAGTAACAATTTTTATATTAATGTAATTTAGTATTACGCCTGCGTTATCAAAATTGGGTATAATTGGATAAAAAATTGGGGATAATTACTTATATTTTGGGCAGAATACAATTTCACCAAACAAAACACTTGAGACATTACAGGCAATTGATGTATTTATCATCTACTCCTACCCTCACTAACTAGAAACGATAGGGAAATGCGAAAAACTATTCTATTATTATTTGAAAAATGTAATTAAAATATAGTTAATTGGTTCATTTAATATTTTTTTAATTTGTTCGAGTCTGTATCTAATTCCTAAATTGTATCTAGATAGGTATGTATAAGATGTATTTAAAGTACCTACGTAAGTATACTTATATTCAAATTAACTTTTATTACTATTCCATAAATTGTTGAATATCTCTTACACTATCTGATAATATCGATCTATAACCATTATATTAAAATGTATATAGAGTCGAGAATATCTACATTATTAATTATGACTTATGGTAACGATTGACTACATTAAACCGGTCACGATTTTATAATTTGCTTGTTGCAAGATATTGTATTGATCGTATTGTTTACTGATTGCATAGGACATGAAGAATAAGTAGGCGGAAAATATTCGATATCAGTTGAGCCATCAGGGAATCCCAATATTTTCTGAATTTATTTGCTAACAATGAGTTTATACGTCATTCTATTGCTAACATGGTCAACAAAGGACCGTAAAGTGGCTTTTACGAATGCATAAATGTTTACCTTCATCTTCTCACTGTTGAACAAGACAAAGTTCTGAGGCAAATAATTCAAATATAATTATGTACCGGCACAACGATGTGTTGATTTTGGATTTTTTATTTCGCTCAAGTAGGCGTATAATTCACTAAAAATGGTTTCGTTTGTTCATCGTTTGAGCATTGTATGTACTTTGTATGTAATTTGATTGAAATGACATTACAATTAATATATAGATATGAAGATATTAATTGTAATTAGAATAGCAATAAACAGTTTTTAACAAACGTAACATAAACACAAAAATATACAATCGAATTATTCTACTTCTTTTTGAACGCGGTTAAAAAGTTTTGATTCTTTTAATAGATATTATTATTGTATATAATTATGATTATTATAATAACAATGCTATTAAAATGAATGATCAACTCAGAATTTGAAATAAATATTTTGGTAATCTGGAGGTAAAACAAGAACAAAACAACTTAATTTGCATTATACAAATTGCTTTAAATAAATTAATTGTTAATGTTATTTATACTCACAATACAATCATATTTGATGAAGCATTGTATACATAAAAATAAAATAAATAAACTTACTACAAATTAAGACTTTCATGTTGGACGTGGTCACTCGCTGATCGCCGGATCTATACTGCCAGTTTGTTTCCTTGTTGTTGTATATAAGTACTTTGCCTGTCTTGTCTTATTTAAATATAATAGGTAACATCTACCTATGATAATATTGTCATACTCGTCATTCTATTCAATACATACAGTCCTATTTATGATGCCTACTACATTGTCAAATCTCGGATCATAATATAAAAAGTTATAAATAAAGATACATTTCACTAGGTTTTCTTTTTCTTTAGGTATCACTCCAAAATTTAAAAGATCCTATTCTAAAATCATGGTAGAATGTTAACGTGCCCCATAATTTCGGCACGCCCTGATTCTTTGAAGAATACCGTGTGACATCTAAGATTCCATACAATCTACCTGCCTCCCTTGATGGATGTTTGTCTGCTGTTCCGATTAATTCTGTTAAACCACGCAAGGAACACTAGAAACACTTGTCGCAGATGGTCGGGGGCGGCAGTAGGTCTTTGGTGGTCTAGGGTCGATTCCTCTATGGCACAAACATTTGTATTCATGTATTATATTCAGTATATTTGTTTGTATTGGTCTGCGTGTTTTCAGTGTATAATATGTATGTATTGACGAATAAAATATAGATATATCTATTTTTTTGTACCAGTCATCTAGTATCCATAACACAAGCTTTAGACCTTAACTTAGGTCTTGTTGGCGCTGTGTGAATTATTATTATTATTTTACTTAATGGTATTGAATGAAAACGTCATGCGTATGTAATTTAATTAATCAAGTTATATTTATAGCGGTATATATTGCTGAATATAATCCTTAGTGTCATCCAAAATTATCTACCTATATAACTCATGGTCAAGTTCCGCACGCCAAGCTTCACATAAAAACAAGGTAGCTGGTATATATAGTATATACAATGTTTGGATGATTTGTTATATTTATCAAAATGCTTGTCGCAACACATTTCGAATTAATTTTTGACATTTAGGTAATAACACTTGCTTTGATATTTGCTTATACAAAATTCTTTAAAACATGTATAAAATGTTAACGTTAATTCTAAACGTTATTATATTATAGATATAGTTAATCTAGTTAGATTATTATGGATAATGTAATAGATATAGAAATAACTATCGATTAAGTATATAAAACAACATGGTGTTTAAGAACTACAGAAAGTTTCAGACAATGATTGCGGGCGGGAATTCTCGATACCTCTATGGTTTAATTATGACGGAAATTGTTATGGGTTTTAGTTTAAAAGTTCTTAAAATTAAGTGTGTATGTCTAATTTTTAGGTTATAGGCATATTGTGTCATCGGTAAGTTTAACTTTAAAACATCCATATTTACTATTTTACTGTTAACTATATAAAAATACCATTAATATTAAAATATTAGTATGATATATTTAACAAAAACATTTATACCTATATTTTTATCTTGACGCAACTTGGCAATGCAATAAAAAGTGAATCTGGTTAGTGAATGATATACGATTACGTAGGTACTTAACAAAAAACATGAAAATCATATATTTTTTACAAATACTTATTTTAACAGACCCCTAAGTAAGACAACATTATAATCAATGTAGAAGATTTAAAGTGAGGGCTCTTTTTGGTAAGGTGTAGATAGAAGAATAGCAATTGTTTAAAGATGAGGCAGGAATGAACATGTAAACAAATTAACAAAATATATTTTTATACAAACAAGCCTGGTTTTTTTTTATGAAATATTATCGTACTAGCTACTCGCCCTGGTGTCGTCCGGGTGTACTTGTATCGTATAAACTATCCTCTTGAATTACTCTATTTATTTAAAAAAATCGCTTCAAAATCCGTTTTAAAAATTTAAGCCTATATAGGTACGGACAGACAGTGACAGCGACTTTATTTTATACTATGGAATGATGGTAAGTAAACTTATATTCATTGCTTTCACTTTAAAAACAGTATTAAAGGTTATTGTGAGTTTCCCGCTTATTTTAATATAAGATGAAGAACCATTGAAAATAATCAATCATAACGATATGGTGCAAAAAAAATAGCAAAGTGATAACCACACACTTAATTAAAAATAACCCAGAGTGTTCTGGGTAGGTGTTTACTTGTGTATTTTATTTATTCCTAGAAATATTTTTTGTCCATATTTTTAAATACATAGTTTTGTAAATATTTATTTTACACTGGATTACTTATAAACAAGGAAAACTGATATTTTTAAGTATTATATTTGTGTGACATGATATATAAAAATGAATACAAAATATATGTATAAAAAGATAGTCGAACATTCGATTTATAATTAATAAGTAGATATATCTATCTTCGAGATTCTTGCGGGATGTTATATATATAAATACGACTAGAAACTTGCATTTTGGTATTTTTTTTAATGTATACAATATAAAAAAATACTTCGAAATATAGTCACGACTTTTACCCCAGATCTTTGAGGGGTATCCTATATGGTAAATTTAACACTTGACATGCCCACATTTCGTTAGGTATTTGGATAAAACGTGACAAGAGTCGAGCCTACCGCTGTATGTCGTATTCAGTTGATTATTTTTTGTGTTTGTTAACTGTGTTTCCTTCACCAGAGAGTAGTATCTAGTTAATCACTGTGCCTTAACTACTATGTGTATTAAGTTGTATAGGTGTTATGGTGTATAATTTAATTGAAAATAGAAGCATGTCAATATAATCATATATCAACAATGGCAATACAATGTTAGTGAGGAAATTGGTAAGAATTGTAACTGTAATAAATCTACATATAATCAATCCGCACAAATACATATGCATCATAATAATGACTGAATTCATTAGAATATCGTTATGATTATAGTCATTAAATAATAAAATTCCACTAATGAAGTCTCCTAAAATGACGCATTCTTCTCCTGGTACAGCTAAATCATTCCTTATTGATAATGTTGTTTCTTGTCCGGTTACATTTAAATTTACTTTTATTGACATTGCTACAATTACTAAAACATTTAAACAATTAAATTTAAAAAATACTGAAGACCATTGGGGCATGTCTGTTAAAGTTATTAACACCGCTATAGATGTTATTGCTCCATATTTAGTAATTATTTTCAATAAATGTATTTCTGACGGTGTTTTTCCCAATTTAATGAAACATAGCAAAATAACTCCACTCTTTAAGTCAGGAGAAAAAACTGTGGTAGGTAATTATAGGCCTATATCTATCTTACCAGTATTGAGTAAAGTGTTTGAAAAAATTATGCTCAATCAAATGCTACAACACTTTAAAGTAAATAAACTGCTTCACAGTCGACAATTTGGTTTCACGGCCGGTAAATCAACTACTGATGCCGGTGTAGCTCTCATTAAATATATATTTGATTCTTGGGAGAGGTCTCAGGATGCAGTCGGTGTATTTTGCGATCTTTCAAAAGCATTTGATTGCGTTGAACATGAAACACTTTTGCTCAAACTTGAACATTACGGTATTAGATATGAAGCACAAAGCATGATGAAATCCTATCTAAATAATAGAATGCAAGTTGTCGAAATAAATGGTGTAAAGTCTGAAGGAACTAGTATTAAAATGGGTGTTCCTCAGGGCTCTATTTTAGGTCCTTTCTTATTTTTAGTTTACATAAATGATCTTCCTTATATGGTAGAAAAGATAGCTGACATAGTTCTGTTTGCTGATGATACTTCATTAGTATTCAAAGTCAATCGACATATTGATGATTTGGACGAAGTAAACGGTGCTCTTTCTTATGTTTTAAAATGGTTTACGGCTAATAATATGTTACTAAATGCAAATAAAACTAAATGTATCAAATTTACTCTCCCCAATGTAAGGCCGGTAGATTCAAAAATCATGTTGGACAATAAACCTATTAATTTTGTGGATGATACTGTATTTCTAGGTATCACATTAGATTCCAAGTTGCAATGGGGTGCCCATATTACTAAATTAGCGAGTCGACTTAGTTCTGCCGCTTATGCGGTAAGAAGAATTAGACAATTAACAGACGTGGCAACGGCTAAACTTGTGTACTTTAGCTATTTCCATAGCATTATGTCGTATGGTATTTTGTTATGGGGCAAAGCAGCTGATATAAATACAATATTTATTTTACAAAAGAGGGCCATTCGCTCCATTTATAGCATGGGTTCCAGGGAGTCTTTGCGAGAGTGCTTTAAGGAATCAAATATCCTCACCGTTGCTTCTCAATATATTTATGAAAACATCATGTATGCCAGGAAGAATATAGACAGTTTCAAAAGAGTTAGTGATTGCACTAATAAAAGCTTACGTAACAATAACAAACTGATTTTACCTAAATGTCGTTTGGCTAAAGTTAGTAATTCGTTTTATGGCAATTGCGTAAGGTTTTACAATAAAATACCAGAGTCTGTTATAAATCTGCCAGAAAAAAGATTTAAATGTCAAATAAAACACTTCCTTTGCAAAAAAGCTTACTATAAAATTGAAGAATTCGTTAACGATAATAATGTTTTTGTAGAAAAATTTTAAATACATAGCACTGACAATATTATCTGATTACACTAATAATGAGTGCGTAGCGATTTCTATGTTGATTGTCGCATGCCTCTTACTTGTTACACTGTAATTATTTATATAAAAAAAACATCTATCAAAAAGAGCAACACACAAGTTTCTTGCTCATTCTTCTTGTGATGAATCTGCATTCCGAATGAGTGGTAGAATCAAAATATGACTATTCAAAAGTGCTTGTAATGAGTTTATTTGAATAAAGATTATTTCTATTTCTATTTCTATTTCTATTTCATTCAATAAATTCATTATTATCTACTTTTGTCTTTGATGCATTTTTTTTGATATGGTACAGACTTCTGGTTACTTTTGTATTGATAATTTATTTAACATTCAGTTTCGTTCGCTGTTAAATCGCATGGAAGGAATTTATACGCCGTTACTTATAATTTTACTTTTTAAAACCGCCGAATTTATACTGAAACCGTTATAATTATTGTGCATATACCTGCATTTTTATGGAAATGTAGTCAGTTTTTTATGTAGAATAATAATAATAATTTCAGGACCCAAGTTAAGCTAACTAAAGCTCGTGTTATGGGTACTGATAACTGATACAAATACATAAATATATATTTTTCGTAAATACATATACATAGAAAACACCCAGAACAACACAAATAATCATACTCATCTCATCAAATGTTTGTACCGTGCGAGGAATCGAACCCGCGACCATCGGAAGTAGAACGGTGTACTAAACCGCTATACCACCGAGGACGTAAAATAAAAGAATAAAGTACCCACACTTATCCACTTCCTCCGACTACTAGAGCATCAGAAACTTTATCAAGTTGACTCCCGTGACGTTACTTAAACGTATAACAACACATAGACAATATATTTTCCTAATATGTTGTGACGTACTTGTTATATATTTCACACGTTGTAATTCTTGAGTACTATTGTAAGTAATCAGCTAGTATTGCATGTATTGCTAGATTCCTGACCCGACTTCATGCTCGACTTACCATCTTTCTCTGGAGCCCCGCCGTCGTATACAGGTAGGGGTGCAGCATTCCACATTCTTGAAACAAAATATATGCACATATTACACATAAGACATTTTCATAGGCTTGTTCAGGTAAATTGATATAGTAAAAATAAGTCTTGTGAAATTTATATAAATAAGTATACTTTGCCGAGGCTTTCATCATCCATTTAATAGTATAAAATAATTGTATATGTTTGAGTGGGCGTAAATTTCGATGATGAAAGTGATGTTTCAATTTTATATCCAAACATGTTAGTAGGAACTTTGTACAAAGTCGTTTGCGTGGGTGTATTTGTCTGATCTAATTCTGTCGAGCCGTCTTTTGGTTTGATCGGTAAGATATGTCAATGAAATTACAGGGTACGAGGGCATAGCAATTTATTCCTTCAGCTCTTCTTGACAATGACAACACTTTAGAGGTATTCCGATTGTTAGGGTTCACATCGATATTGTCGAAAAATCTGATATTTTGTATTAAAAGAAGGTAGTTTCATTATTACTCGGTAACGTTAAACTAGTTGCATATAACCCCACTCATATCTTCTCTGTATAAAAGGGAGGGTTTTTGTAAGCCGCGGCAGAAGACTAGCCGACTCTATAGACTAGCCGACTCTCTCGAATTCGAGATAATCGCCCCGCTCCGCCCTACTCATTATCCCCATAACGTGAACCACCGACCCGACATACTGGACATGGCACTGCTGAGGAACGTAACCCTACGGGTGAGCTCCCCAGAAGTCCATGCCGAGCTTAACTCGGACCATCGACCGGTAACCCTCCTTTTGGGCCCTCCGCCCGACACGCCACTACCAACCAAAACAATAACAGACTGGCAACGACTCGAGAAATCTCTCGAATCGACCGACACACCGATACTCAACCGTATTCCCGACGTCATAGAGTCCACCGAGGACACTCTCATTGCGATCGACTCGCTTACTAACCACCTGCAGTCGGCAATCAAGGACTGCTCCAGGGAGGTACCGGCGACGGACGACCGTCGCTGGCAGCTCCCCGATGACGTAAGGAGGTTAATAAGCGATAAGAACGCAGCCACTAGAGCGTACGATCGCTACCCCTCCGAACCGAACCGGGTGCGCCTGCGAGCCTTACAGCGTAGCGTTAAGGAGCGCATCGCGCAGATCCGGGACGGCCGGTGGGGCAAGCTCCTAGAAGAGATAACGCCATGCCACACCGCGTACTGGCGCATAGCGAAATCTCTCAAAACCGACCAACAGACAAACGACATGCCCCCGCTAGTCCGACCCGACAACACTATAGCCTTCTTCGACGAAGATAAGGCTGAGTGTCTAGCGTCCAACTTAGAAGCCCAATGCTCCCCCAGCACGCTCCCAGTCGAGGCAGGTCATCTCGAGAAGATAGACACCGAAGTCGAACGCATCGCGTCCACCCCGCCTACCGAATCTCTCTCACCAGTCACGCTTGATGAGGTCAAAACGCTAGTTAAACAACTACCTATCAAAAAATCACCCGGCTCAGACGGCATATCGAATAGGTTAGTCAAAAGTCTGCCATCCCAACTTTTAGTGTTACTCGTCGCTATTTTTAACGCGGCGCTGTCCAACGCTATATTTCCAGACAGCTGGAAAGAAGCCGTGGTCATTGGCATCCCCAAGCCCGGTAAAAATAAATTCGACCCGTCCAGTTATCGTCCTATCAGCCTCCTCAAGGCTATAGGCAAGCTGTACGAGCGACTCCTCCTCGCCCGCCTAAAGGAGTTTATATACTCCAAAGGCCTGCTCATCAATGAGCAGTTTGGCTTCCGAGCCAAACACTCATGCGTCCATCAAGTGCACCGCATCACGGAGCACATTCACAAAAACACTCTGTACTTCGCCACCAAGTCCCCCAAAGGCGGTACAGGCGTCCTATTTTTCGATGTGGCTAAGGCTTTCGATAAAGTCTGGCACAACGGCTTGATTTACAAGCTTCATCAGTTAGGTGTCCCCGACAGGCTAGTACTCATTGTACGAGATTTCCTGTCGAATCGCTCTTATCGCTACCGTATAAACGGAGCGTTATCCGACCCGCACCCCATACGAGCCGGCGTCCCTCAGGGCGCTGTCCTCTCTCCGATGCTCTACTCGTTGTACACCAACGACATCCCTAAATTCTCCGACTTAAAAGTCGAAATATCGCTGTTTGCCGATGACACGGCTCTCTTTACATCCGCCAAGTCCCGTGCGACAATAGCCAGACGGCTTCAGAAAGCCGTAACGATACTGGGCGAATGGTTCCGTCGGTGGCGCATAGAAGTCAATCCCGAAAAAGTGCAGCAGTGTACTTTAGCAGGGAATTCGACTCTATGAATCACCCGATCGAACTATTCGGCCAAAACATCCCGTGGGTTTCGAAAACGAAATATCTCGGCGTCACCCTAGATAGGAAACTAATGTTTCGTCCTCACATCAAGCGTGTCCGCGACCGAGCCGCCTTTATACTAGGGCGACTCTATCCTTTTATTAACAAGCACAGTAAAATGTCGCTTCGCAACAAGCTGACATTATACAAGGCTTGCATCCGTCCCATCATGACCTACGCTAGTCCCGTATTCGCCCACATACCCTACTGTTTAATCAACAGACTACAGGTCATACAGAATAGGTTTCTGCGTCGAGCCACCGGTGCGCCGTGGTTCGTTCGCAGCGTAGATCTCCACCGCGATCTTAATCTGCCCTCCATCAAGCAGTTTATGAAGGAAGCGTCTCGACGCTACTTCGACTCTGCCCAATCCCACCCTAATCCGCTTATAGTCAGTGCGGTCGACTACGCACCGAGGAGTAATATCCGACATACGCGACAACGTCGCCCGAGGCACGTTCTCATTGACCCCGACGACCCCATAACGGCAGGTAACCTCCCCACGGGCCCACCCGTTCCACCCCGACCACACTTTTACATACACACACGACACCGTCCTCGCCGGCGAAGACGACGACCTCAAACACACAATATCGCGCATTCAACCGGGCGCCTGCGCGCGCCCGGGCGCTCCACACCGGCGCCCCCGGGCGCCCCTCCGATCGATCCCCCGTCCAATTCAAACGGGGATCGAAATTACGACGGCCTGAGCCGAGGTTCGAACCCCTAGTGGTGCCCTCAGACTAAAGTCGTATCCGTCGGGCAGGAGTTGGCCTTCAGCCGCTCCATAAGTCCTTCCGCGGGTTTGGAGTGCCATCTGCACTCGCCCCATAACGTCCGGTGAAGCTGTAAAGGCCAGCTACGGCCAACAGCATTAGAGTAGTCCGAAAAAAAAAAAGCCGCGGCATTCGGTCTTTGAGCACAGGATGTGCTGGTTGTATTTTAATTGCTAAAGTGAATTGTGTTAGAGACATAGTTAAATTAATGTTATATAGTTGTTATTTTATTATAATACATACTATTACTAGTATATAGAGTTGATATATCTTACACGATTATTTAGTAAGCAGGTTCTATCACACACTGCTTTATTAGAGCAAAGCAAGCCATTTTGATAGCTAGTATTACTTTGAACGCCTTCAATGCAATCCTAACTATCAAAATGGCATGGCCACGTCAGTTTAGAAAAGAAATGTATAATTGAAAATTTGAACTGCTTTTGCACGAAGGATGCTCCGAATTTATTATTGTATATAAGAATTAATTAATGAATGTTTTTGAATAATGAATAATGAGTGCTGTCTGCAGTCACGTGGAACCAAGAAGTCGCGTGGAACCAAGTAGGTTCCACGCGACTTCTTAGAATGTAGGGTACATATTATTACATATATGTAGATTTTGTAGCGCCTAAGTTATCTATTCTATTATCATTTGCTTTTATGTACGAGTATATCGCAGAGATGTTCCATTTTATCCTATTTTTTAATATTTTTTTTTCAATAAATACTTTTCAACTTCAATTCTATGCATGTCGATTAGATAAATAAATTAAGAAAGAATGGAAACTTTCCATTTCTTAATTCATCGGTTGGTTAATTGGTCGTGTGTTGTAATCGTTAATTATGATATAATAAAGATTAATATGTATAATATTATATTTGATGGTAGGGCCTAGGGTATATAAGTAATACATTAAACCATAATTATTTTCATATATTTAGTCTTTTAATATATTGTGTTCATGTAAATAGAACATGAAACAGATAAGGAGGCAGTAGTACCTTAACTATTCAATTAGCAAAATCTTACTTAACCTATTAAAATTGTTTTAAAATAGTTAAAGGCATTGATATAATGTATTATTGAGATGTTCTTGTCGTAGTAAATATGCAACAACTTTTGCATCATTTCATATTAAATACTAGTTTACGAGGTTCGAAACAATTGGTAAGTATGTACCCTCACAAATTTGGCAATGAGAAAATACATTTACTTACATATTACAGTGTATTTCCATTACCGTACATCCTTTTAATGATGCAATGACACTTCCGAATTCGGGTATTTTGAAAAGAGTGAGGACCTCTAAAGATAGGCCATAGGTAGGCAGGAATCTTTTTTTGTACAAATTTTAAACGTATCACCACATTAACTTTACTACAAATAGTAGGTACATATATTTTACCGCGGTAGATTTAAAAAATTTCAGCTTGCTTTGTAACATATGTTTCGATTGAAGACTGAGATGAGAATTATAACTCTTAAGTGTTGTCACGAACGTTATATGATAACATGATGTACATAGTTTTGTGTATGTATAAACTAAAGTTGCCATATTTAAACCATTAAAAAAAATTATTAAATAATTGCAAGTTATGTAATTCTGAGTATGTTTTAAAACAAAAGTATACTGCCTAACGGTCAGTATAAGTATATTAGCTATGAATGAACCCATAAATTAAATAATACTCAAAGGCTTAATGCCGTCGAGATTGAAATTACGAAACACTGTATAAGTCAAACATAACTTTTAGTGATCTCTTCAAAACTCAAAGTCAATATTGAAACTCCATCGGGTTCTAATTAAATGGGCAGTTCCCGGTTCTAACTTCTGTCGGGTTTTATAATATACTTATGTAGATTAAGTGTGAAAATTAATTATGGATCACATAACTTTAGACATAAATATTACGAGTAAGTATTCTCTTAAACTCTTGCTGAATATAGGTAGTTACTTATTTGCTTATTTTCGTCACAAAACCTTATGATTTTAAAAGTATTATTATTATTATTTAAAAATTTTAATACTTAGGTTTCAAAGAAATAGCAATGCGATTTATTAAAGTGTAGTGTAATCTAGAAAGCATAGTACTAGCTGACGACGCAAATGTCTCGATAGTACTTCTACATACATATACAAATCGTAGGTATCACAAATAAATATAATACGAAAATTGATTTTTGAAAAAAAAAATTATAATATTTTTTTCAAATATCAATTTCCGTTACGTATGTTACAATACATAGACACCTTAATATCGCTGATGAAGAGCGACCTAGATTCTACATGAACTTTGGTGTTAACCAAACGCAATACTCCGACGCTGATGCAGCGGAACGTGCACCAGCGCCGACGACGTGACTTCGCGGTTGCCTAATGGTGCAACCGAACCAGGCTTCCGTCCGCCACTTCTATTCTTGCCTCGATAGAGTCACCTCTCTTTTATTATAATTATAAATAAGTAATACATTGTAATTTTTAAATAAATTTATATTTAAATAATTTTAGTTTTTTTTAAGTCCTAAGGCTGCGACTTACGTAATTGGCGCAGTCGGTAGGATATTCGAGTCAGTGCGCGTCGCGATCGGTCTCCAGCATCCAAAATCGTTGCTCCCAATCGTACGCCACTGGTTGAGCTATCAAGCCTTCGTCGAGTATCCGAACCACGAGGTACGCAGCCACAGAAGAATCCGAAAATCGATTCGCAGGACGAGCCGTAATGATACATATGTAAGTACAATTGAATCACTCTTTTGTTGCTTCCTTTAGCGTGTTAATATCCTATCCAAGATTTTCCATCCTAGGAAACAGGGTACCAGCGAGTCTGCATCTCCTAGGCAGTCTCGTCGGCAAACTAGATTAGATTTATATAGAGAAATCAAGTTAAGTAATTTAGATAAAATGTCTTACGAACCAGACACTATTTTTAAGGCACTACGTCCCGTTCCGGAGTTTGATGGTAACCCGAACGTACTAGTAAGATTTATAAAGTTATGTGATCAGATTGTCATTACATATTTAAATAACGAACCAGGTAGCGAATTAAGTAATTTATGTCTAATCAATGGCATTTTGAACAAAATAACTGGACCGGCAGCCAATAAAATTAATGCAAATGGCATCCCAGATAACTGGATAGGAATCAGAAATGCTTTAATTAATAATTTTTCAGACCAAAGGGATGAAACAGCCCTTTATAATGACCTTTTATTAGCAACTCAAGGTCACACCACACCACAAGAATTTTATGATCATTGTCAAACCTTGTTCAGCACTATAATGACGTATATCTCGTTACATGAGTCTTTGCCTACCACCGTAGAGGCCAAGCGAGCATTGTACAGTAAGCTTACAATGCAAGCATTTGTACGAGGGCTTAAGGAACCCTTAGGCTCCCGTATACGTTGTATGCGTCCAGAAACAATAGAAAAGGCATTAGAATTCGTACAGGATGAATTAAATGTAATGTATCTACAACAAAGAAATGCACCCGGCACCTCTAATACTGAACGGAAACCACCACAGGCATTTCAATTTACTAAATCACCACCCCTAGCTTCTATTGCCATGCCACACAGGCCGACTATGTCAGCACCACGACCATTTAATTTTCAACCAAATTGGCAAATATTGAATCCACAGCCACAGGGCTGGAAACCCTCTCAATTCAACCATTCACAGCAACGCATGCTTCAAATGCCTACACGTACGCAACAAATGTTCCGTGCTATGCCACCTAATTATAAACCGCAAAGCAATGTTTTTAAATTACCATACAGGAATCAAACCCAGGACCATGGCCCTCAACCCATGAGTGGAGTTAGCCATTTCGCTACTAAGCCATTGCCACCCTCGGGGCATGACTGGCGTAGATTTGGTAATCCGCCACCTACCAATTATTTTAAAACTAGAGAAATGAATTTTAATGAATGTTATAATTATGACGACTTTCCGCAGTATGACAATTATTATAATTATGAACCGGACTATAATTACTACCCCGACGTAACCCCTTACTCCTACGATATGCCCGACACATACGAACATGACGCAATGACTGTACCATACCCGTATGACGTTACGAATGACGATATGAATAATGACGCACCCCAGACTTCTAACAATACAGAGGAGGATTTTCACAAAGAACTGGTTATAAGAAAATCAAGATAGAATTAAATTTACAATCTCAAAGACAACTACCTTATATAAAAATATCGAATCCACCCCTTAGCTTGTTAATTGATACCGGGGCTAACCAATCCTTCATTAGTCCACGTGCAGTACAAGATTATTACTCACACTTACCACTTAATTTTGATCCTTTCGAAGTTACCAACGTACACGCAACTAGTAAAAACGATTATTCTATAACCATCCCTTGTTTTTCAGAGTTTAATAACTCAGAAAACATAAAATTATTCATTTATAATTTTCATAACTACTTTGACGGACTTATTGGACTAGATTTATTAACCAAATGGGAGGCTAAGATTGACCTAAAAGACAAACTACTTATTACACAGACTTCTACAAATCCCCTACAGATGTTTAACTCTCGAAATGTCAACTTATATGAAGATATCATACCCGCAAATTCATCCAAATTAGTTAGAATACCTATTAACTCACCTGACGGAGACAGATTCATCCCTCAGCAGTCAATAGGCAATTGTTTAATACACGAATGCATAACGACCGTGCGTAATAATCGCGGCGTAATTGAAGTCGAAAATACGTCACCTAATGACGTTATTTTCTGTGTAGATCGTCCAGTACAAGCAGTGATTTTTAATATGGAGTACACTCATACTAATCATAGTAGTCGAGTAAACGAAGTATTGTCTCGCTTGCGTACTGAACATTTAAATGAAGAAGAGAAAGCAAATTTAATTAATCTTTGTACACAATATTCAGATGTCTTTTATATTGACGGCGAACCGTTATCCTTCACTAACAAAATTAAACACCAAATTAGAACCTCAGATGAAATACCAATACACACTAAGAGCTATCGTTATCCATTCGTGCATCGACAGGAAGTCAGAGACCAGATCACAAAAATGCTAGAACAAAATATAATTAGACCATCTGACTCTGCATGGAGCTCGCCTATTTGGGTTGTTCCTAAAAGGGCAGACGCATCCGGGAAACAAAAATGGAGGTTAGTTGTAGATTTTCGAAAGTTAAATGAAAAGACCATTGACGACAAATACCCGATACCGAACATTACTGACGTTTTAGACAAGTTAGGTAAATGTCAATATTTTACGACTTTGGACCTGGCTAGTGGATTTTACCAAGTTGAAATGAACCCTGCAGATATATCCAAGACTGCCTTTAACGTAGAGCATGGTCACTTTGAATTTTTACGCATGCCGATGGGTTTAAAGAATTCACCATCTACTTTCCAGAGAGTGATGGATAATGTGTTAAGAGGATTACAAAACGTTATTTGCCTTGTCTATTTAGATGACATAATTGTATTTAGTACATCATTACAAGAACATATTATAAATTTAGAGAAGGTCTTTCAAAGACTCCGTGAATCTAATTTTAAGATACAGATGGACAAGTCTGAATTCTTAAAACTAGAAACCGCTTATCTTGGACACATAATTAGTAACGAAGGAATCAAACCAAACCCAGATAAAATAGCTGCAATTGAAAAGTATCCACTACCAAAAACTACTAAACAGATTAAACAATTCCTTGGATTGATTGGTTACTATCGTAAATTTATTCCCGATTTTGCTAGAATTACAAAACCTCTTACACAATGTTTAAAGAAAACCCAACAAATCACTCTTGATAAAAACTACATTGACTGTTTTGAAAGATGCAAACGATTACTGACAAACGATCCCATATTAATGTATCCCGATTTCAACAGAGACTTTATACTGACAACTGACGCATCCAATGTTGCAATTGGAGCCATCCTCTCACAAGGATGTATAGGATCTGATAAACCAGTGTCCTACGCATCTCGCACATTAAATGAGAGCGAATTAAACTACAGTACAATAGAAAAAGAGCTTCTTGCGATCGTCTGGGCTACCAAATACTTTAGACCATATCTTTTCGGCCGTAAATTTAAAATACTGACAGATCATAAACCACTTCAGTGGATCATGAATCTAAAAGAACCAAATTCGCGTTTGACTAGGTGGAGATTGAAATTAAGTGAATATAATTTTTCAGTTATATACAAAAAGGGTAAGAACAACACAAACGCCGATGCGTTGTCTCGTATCGAAATCTATAACGAAGAAATAAGCTCAATGATCGCCAACCCCTCAGAAAGACCACCCTCACCGACAGCATCTGTTACCGAAACAGCTCACACGAGCAATGAACACCCCATACTAGAAATACCAATCACTGACGAACCCCTTAACAGATTCCACAGACAGATATGTTTAACTATTGTAGGAGACATTAAAAAACGACCATCAGCGACTAAGCCATTTGACACTCACACACGTACATCAATCCAGATATCTAAATGTAACTTAGAAGAAGACGTAGTAAACGCAATAAAAGAATATGTCAACCCGAAAGTTAAAACTGCATTATTAATAAACCCACCGTTAGCGATGTATTCTATTATACCTATCATCCAAGATAAATTTAAAAGCTCATCCATGAATCTCGTATTAGCTAAAACAGAAATAGAAAATGTTAAGGAATATTTAAGGCAACAAGAAATCATAAAAAACTACCACGAGGGTAAAACTAACCACCGTGGCATCACTGAATGTTACCTAGCACTTTCACAAAAGTATTACTGGCCCAAAATGAAAGATCAAATAACTAAGTATATTAATGAATGTACTATTTGTGGACAGGCGAAATATGATCGCAACCCAATCAAACAGAAATTCAATATCGTACCCCCTCCTGCAAAACCATTTGAAATCATTCATATGGATCTATTTACAGCTGAAAATGAAAAATACTTAACTCTTATAGATGTCTTTTCAAAATATGCCCAAGCCTATCACCTCAGAGATGGCACTGCAATTAGTATCATACAAGCACTACTACAATTTTCAACTCACCATGGACTACCACTAGTTATAGTGACAGACAATGGGACAGAGTTTACAAACCAACTCTTCTCTGAATTTACTAGACTTCACAAAATATCTCACCACAGGACCTTAACCCATACTCCAAATGACAATGGTAACATTGAACGACTACATCTTACACTTCTTGAACATCTCCGTGCCCTCCGCTTAAAATATAAAAATGAACCTGTCATTAATCTTATGCCCTATGCCATATTAGCATATAACAGTAGTATCCACAGCTTCACAAGATGTCGTCCAATTGACATAATAACAGGACATTTTGACCCAAGAGACCCTCTCGATTTAGATCTCAGTAGTCATCTGCACAACAATACCTAATAAATCACAAAGAACAGATGAAAAATGTATATGAACTTATTAATGAAACATCCCTCTCTAACCGTACCACCCTTATTGAGAATAGAAATAAGGATCGCGAACCCGAAATTAACTATCAGCCTGATCAACAAGTTTTTATAAAAAATCCCTTCGCATCTAGGCAAAAACTAGCCCCACGTTATAATCAAGATACCGTCCTAGCAAACCTACCAATTCATATTTATACCTCGAAAAAACGAAATCCTATAGCAAAATCAAGATTAAAACGAATCCCTGAATCAGCAAAATTGTTACAGACTCCTACTGATGCTGATGCTGACCATGGAACGAACGACCAGCCAAGAGATAAAACTTGACAGTTTAGATGACGGACTCGGACTAATACCATTTAAATTAGGCAAAACTAATTTAATTACTCACTTCCATAGCTTTGTACAACACATACGACTAGACAACATTGAGACTAACATTCACTTATTACAAACTCAGTTATATGATTTTAAAATGAAATTGCCTAACGATACATACATTCTATACGAATTTCAGATAGAATACCTTAACAGTAAAATTAATAAAGTAATTGATCAGTTGAACACCTTACAACCAAACCGAGCTAAAAGAAGTCTTATAAATGGTCTTGGATCCCTTATAAAAAGCATTACTGGTAATCTAGATTATACAGATGCACTAAAATATAACGAAGCCATTGAATTACTGCGAAATAACCAGTTAAAAATGTCTCATGAAGTCAATAGTCATATAACTATTAGTAAAGAACTAACATCTTCTCAGAGTAAAATTTTATCTCAGCTAGTTAATAATCAGATAAAAATTAAAAATACCTTAAATCAATTATTAGATAGTGATGCTATGCAAAATTACAGTTATATGAAATTTACTAAGTTTGCTCAATTACTTACTATAATTAGCGAGAATATTGAAGATATTCTTATAGAATTATATAGGTTAGAAAATAGTTTAGCATATACGCGTGCATCAAGCACTCACCATAGTATGATAGGAATAAATAGCTTAGAGATAATATTAGAAAAACTTAGGAAGTTATATAGTAAGGAAAGTATTTTAGACATAGAGTTAAGACAATACTACGATATAATAAAAAGTGGTTACTATTATCATGGAAATAATGTAGTTATAGTTTTCAAGTTTCCTATAGTTTCAGTATATGGTTATACATTATATAAATTGTCTATTTTTCCTAATAAATTTAACCATACCCTCCTACCTCCTTATCCTTTCATAGCAACAAATGAGGAAGAATTCATGTACATGGAGGCTGAATGCCCGAAGTTAAACAACGGCCAGTATCTTTGTGAAGAACAATTACATCATCAACTGCGAACACAACCTGACTGCATCCAGCACTTCATTATGACTAAAACCTTACATAAAGACTGCAATCTAACAACCATTCATCTCCAGAAGGAAGCCATGCAAGAATTAGACAGCCGCCAATACATCTTATCACTCCCAAAACCTACAAGAGTACAGTTAAGATGTGACAGAGAGGATTTTGAGACTATACAAGGCAGTTACCTCGTTACCATTCCTATTAATTGCCTACTACGCACTGAAGAATTCACCATCATTAATAGTAACGATGAAATAAAAGGAAGACCTCTGAAAATTCTCAACGTACCATATGACGTTGAGGCGCAGCAGCCAGTTTACATACACACAAATGTAAATTCTATTAACTTAGAAGAATTGCACACTATTCAAGACGAAATCATAGCTCAGCCGTCCATACAACTGAACAAGATTCCTGACAATATATCATACTACAATACCATTCTACGTCATACTATTTAGTATAATAGTACTCCTCATACTACTGGTAACCAGACATTATAAGAAACATAAATCTAATAAACCTGAACCATTCAGAACAGAAAAGGATCATAGAGATGCAATTCCAGTTAACACCGGAGATCACGGCAAGATTCCAGCAACATTTTCACTCAACGTTTTAAAATAGTTGCTGCTCTATGGGGGGACGTGTTACAATACATAGACACCTTAATATCGCTGACGAGGAGCGACCTAGATTCTACATGGACTTTGGTGTTAACCAAACGCGATGCTACAACGCTGATGCAGCGGAACGTGCACCAGCGCCGACAACGTGACTTCGCGGTTGCCTAATTGTGCAACCGAGCCGGGCTTCCGTCCGCCACTTCTATTCTTGCCTCGATAGAGTCACCTCTCTTTTATTATAATTATAAATAAGTAATACATTGTAATTTTTAAATAAATTTATATTTAAATAATTTTAGTTTTTTTTAAGTCCTAAGGCTGCGACTTACGTAATTCGTACAATACTAATATGTTGGTCGGTACTGTTTAAAGTAGGCCATTGATACGACAGAATAAAAATAGTCGTAGAAGAAAATATAATGTTTATTTGTGATACCTACTTTTTGTATATGTATGTAGAAGTACTTATCGAGACATTTGCATTAAAACATAAATTGAATAATTTGACACGTCCACGGAGTTTATTTTTAAAATCCAAGTCGACGTAGAACAAAGTTTAATAAAATGTGTAATTAAAACCGAAAGCCCAAACATCGACTAAGACAATCGATTGAAGACTTAGGAGAGACGATCTTAAGTTTCAGTACGTTGATTAAATTAATTAAGCACCTGTACTTAGCGAACGGTCTTTTTAAACAGTACACCGAAGGTACGTAATTAATTACCTACCTGTCAAGATGTAACAGAATATTTTTAAAATAAAGTTTCCAGTTTTACTGCTACAGATTGGTAAAATTTAAACACCTGCATTTCGTAATTTACATTACATACATACGTTTGAACTGTTTGTATTTTAAATATATATCACTCAAATATACCCAATATTTGAGTGATATATATTTGCTGCCACGGGATGAGTTAGTTCTTTTATTGATGTTTTTATTACCGTTGCATTAGTTGGATTTATAAAATAACACAAAGATTTTTGATATCTGCGTCTCAGCAACAACTGCGTTAGACTTAAACCAAGAGGTGGTAAATTGGCGGTAAGTCACCATGAAGTCATGCACAATTGAACAATATGAATTCTTCGTCACTGGATCACGTCGCATCTAGTCTAGCATTAACAAAAAAAGTTTGATTGAGAAGCCCCTTCTCCGAGAAATCGAATTAAAATAATATAATGTTTTATGATACTAATATTTAAGTCTCACTAGTTTGAAATTATTAAATCAAAAGTTCATATATTGACGAGCAGTAACCTAATTAACTTAGATTCACTTCAAAATTTTGTATCTTCGGTTTATTTAATAATGTACGAGGTATTTAATTAACTGAGTTTGAAATTTAATTAATCCTTTTGTTCCCTAAATTAGATAAGACATTATGACAAAGTTTTTGGTGAACTGACCCTCCGGCATCTTGGATTATATTGGTGTGACTTTACCAAAGAGATTAGAGGACACCCGTAAGCCGATTATCAGGTTTTTCTTTAAAAATATAAGATAGACATCAAATCTATAAAAATAATTAAGTGTCAAATATTATATTACAAGTATATATATATATGCTTTTAACATTTATGTACATGTTTTATGTAATTGGAGTGGTAAAGAAGCCGACATGAACAGCACTATTGGATATCACGTTATCATGTGGCACCCGTGACTACTCATGCATTACGATTTCGGCATAGTAAGAGATTATGACTTGTCATGTAATTTTACTGTCTTGTCTAATTCTTCGACCGAAATATATTTCATAGTGCAACCTGAAATAGGTGAGACTGAGGTATTCGCAGACAACTTTTTATAAAGACTACTAAAATACAATTCAAAACAAAACAAAACAGTAAGAATTTTCATCGAACATATTTCAAAATAATTTTTGTCTATTTCAATAACTTTGATAGTTCTGCTATGGAATTATATTATGTTTCTGCATAGAATATAAGGTAACAATTATTATATTCAACTAATATCATATTATAGTATAAATTATAATATGATACTACAATTACTGAACCTCTCGGCTGTATATTTAGAGCGTACTTCATTAAAACATTTTATGGTGAAATTTGATACGTGCAGTCCGTATATCTGGATAACTCCGGAGCTTATAAAACGTTGAATATGAAATTTTCTCCACTTTTCAAATAAAACGCTAAGAGTTCATAAGCGATTACGTCATAGCGGCTGAAAAATGACTTCTGAAACCGACGCGCCACTCCGCGGCCCTATTCAAGATGAATTGTTTAAAATTGACGTCGAGATTAGCTAATTTGAAACCAAACGCCGGATTTTCTTTTATTATTGAAGCTCCTAAACGTTTTTGCTGTACCTACGCTTTTTTGTTTTGTTTTTATCATCCGTTTGTTTACATTTTCTGGTTGACTTATAATCGGGTTATTTCATTTTCATTTAAACGTTGCTGGCAAGCTTACGCAGCTTTTTATAAAATAAGACAAGTGTTTGCGTATCTATGATTTTATTCGTACATCGAATGGTGTTTATAAAAGCAATACTTGCGTATAATGTAGATGACATCTATGAATTAACTATTGTCATTTATATAATGCTTTATTTGTACGACCACATGCTTACAGCATTAAAAAGGAGCAGTACATAGTAATTGAAGTTAGTTAGCTTATATTATAGACTAGTATTCGCTTGTTTGTTTTGATTTAGTAATTACATACACATATGTATGTCACATATCTGTTTGTATTGTTTTGGGATTCTTCACGTACTCGTATATCGTGTATTCTTGGCTATTTATTATTACTATTGTATGTTATATAATAATATCTATATTACTCTGTAGTCAAGAAAAATTAAAAGAGATGTTATAATATATACGAGTAATTTAGAAGCTGTTAAAATGGCAAAGGAATAGGAGATTCAACAAAGTTTCCGCTAACGATGCGGTTTCTTTACAGATAAATTGATATCGGTTTCCTCTGATGTTGGTTTTAGTGTACCTATCTACCGCGGCAATTTTACGTTTACTAGCAAAGATTCGCTTGCAATAAGTTCTTGCTATTTGCTCATTTACCCTGTATCATTAAATCTAATATATATTCATTACTAAATACTCTATTTCATTATATCAATTATGTAAAATTAAAATAATATAATATAATATTGTAATTAGAATATCGTGATAATAGTGAAACATTTTTGAATAGTTGATATATGTGACTAGTAATTAGTGACTCAACCTTAATTTATCTAACAATAACTCTAAAAGTTCATAAATATATATCTACTTGTATGTTTGAAAAATTCCAAAGTTAAAGCTTAAAAATTCTGTTGGTTGTGTGTATATGGAGGTTAATATCCGAAATTATTGTGTCTGTTTGAAAAATTATTTTTATTTCAGACATATAGAATGTATGATGATTGCAGATCATGAAAGGCATTGGGCAGGAATCATATTAAGTAATGGCTAGATATCGGATAAGAGGTTTGTTATGATCAGCATGTTTACATCATGGAAGAATTTGAACAGCAAGGATACACGGATTTATCAATTTACCATCATTTGACAGAACACAATCACGTTATAGTGTTATAGACCATTACAGTTGATATGTTGAACGCCAGTATCGCTTTCTCTCAGCCATTAGTAGGTACATAAATCATGAATAGATTGGCCACATTTGTCAATTTATCATGAGTTAATGAAGTGAAACCTGAGGCAAGATCTATGATTAATGGAAGGAATGCAAGTAAATAGTGACTTACGTAGTCGCATAAGTGCAATCATGTGAATATAGTTACTAATATCTACTGATCATCATCTTAAATGCCCATCAGTTTTGAGATTATGCATGTCCCTCGCGATAATGTTTATTGTAAACCATGTAGCCTGCTTTTTTAATAACGATCAAGAAGGTGATAAAATACTTGATATAAAGTGGCAACAGTCGGGTATATGTATATCGATATAGGATTTGTACAAATATCGTCTGGAATAACAACGCATGAATGGTACAGCGGACGTAATATGATGACGTGAGACGGTGATGCTGTTCGTATACGAATACCCAGGACATGGTTACTAGTTGTCGTTAGTTTAGTTACATAAAAGTATAGATATCGACAGCACCACATAATGTTACATATAGACTCACCTTTCTAATCATTATAATAAATATTATAGTAAAATCTAATATTCATTTAACCATGGTAGACTTTGTCAGACCAAAATCATACATATTACAATCCTTATTACAATGTCATCATATATGCATTTATTTATACATATAGGATAATAATACTAATACTCGATTTTTTTTATAATTAATACTTAGGAACAAACATTTCACGAAAATACATAAAACAAATATATGAATTTAAATTAATGAAGAGATTAACAAAATACAACTTGAGTAAATCTTGTGTATTGGATTAGTTTGTTTTCTCATAAAATTAGACAACTTTCAGATGTTTCTGAAGAGAAAAGGGAAACTTTAAACGAGGCTGCTTTCTATTCACGCGTTTATATTAATTTCCTAACAAATAAGTTTTACTCGTAAAGTTATTTGTACCTATTGAAACATCTTTATTCTGTTTCAAACTCGCTTAAGGGCAAGATTCATCGGATAGAGAATTCCAAATTTCTGAACATACCTTCAACTGTATTTCTGCCTGTACTCGTAGCCTATTGTAGATTGTTTATTTTTAATGGATGAATTTTGAATGATTCACTTACGCAGGTAACAGCTTCTACGGCACTTACATTTTATCGAAATTTTCCATTGTGAACGATGAAGGACTTAAAGAGTAGATTAAGGAATGGAGGAGAACAAAAAAAAAAGATCGTTTTACCATGATATTCTGTTGTACAAATATATCCAAGTTTCAGAGAAGTATACAGTTTTGTAATTCTAATATTCTCTTTGTGTATCTTATTTTTATGCAATTGCAAACAAGGCGACGACACACTTAGGCGATTGTAAGTAGTAACCATCGCTTACAGTCTTATAGGTACATGAACAAAATACGGATTTTACATTATGTGACGGTTATGGTTATTGTATCTAGAGGACTACGATGTAATTCCTTTCGTTGGCCTGACACCCTTCAATTGAAACACATATTATAAAGCAAGAGATTGATGCAGATGACATTATATAACGTCTACTTCGAAAATATTATGAATTACAATAAAGATCTGTTAAAATATATTACTAAATCTTACCTAGTATGGTATGTCTTATTAAAAATTTAAAGGTGGAAGAATAAATGGCATGTTGGCGGTAAACCGTCTGTCAACGCCTGTCCCAAGCTGTCGACGCCCCCTTGCCGTATGTTCTCATTGCTCTCATCAAAGAACCTAAAGATGTTTACCTAAGTTTACTTAATGTAAAACTATTATTTCATCTAAATTCATTATGAACTTGTGATTTAAACTTTACACAACCTATCACAACACGGAGTTTCCTTTAATTAGATTACAAGACTTGAAACACTTCCTAAACATTGTTATCACTATTTAATTTAGACGTTTATCACTATTGCTTCCAATTTACACCTTATATGGTACACACTCTCATTGCAGAGATTTTGAATATTCTGTTTATATAACAAGTAGTAAGACTTTAAATGAACATAAGTTGAAAAAAAAATGAACACTTATAGAAGTTATTTGTGTAAATAAAAGTCTTGTCGAGATCTTTATCTGGACGCTGTATTGGATGTCGTGGCCTTTAAAGGTGATGGGCGTGAGAGTTTAAATTTAATTTGGATATAAAATATGGATTTGAATAATTATACACTGTGTTTTTTAGCATTTATTATGTCCATGTGTTTTACATGAATCATAACTACAAATGATTCAAGGTTTTTATCTTCAATAGTATTAGTAATATTATATAGAGCAGCTTAAATTTTGTAGATCGTCTGCATGTGCAAATGCTGGGATGAACCAAGAAGAAGTGTATTAGAACTGATAAATAATGCAAAAAGAAGAGGAGATAATATGCTACTCTATAAGGTACGCGTACCTGACTATCATTTAATCGTCGTAGGAGATGAGCTAATAGTACTTGGTGAACTGAGTAAGATGTCGAAATTTACGGTATTAAATGCATTACTGAAATACAATGATATTAGTTGTGCCGGAAGTACTTACATTTTATATAAACTATAATCCACTAATATAATATAACTTAAACTGAACTACTTATTCATGTAATAATAAAATTATTTCATATAATTATATTATTAATATTACATATAAATTGTAACAGATGCACTAATATTATAAATAATAGCTATCACTTCTTTACTTCACTACACTTTTCTATTTTAACTATTCTTTCATTCAGTATTTTCAGTATTGTTTTATTTGTTTCATCCAAATACGGGCGATATTTCAACGAAACAATACCAGAAACAAATTGTTGTACTCGTACATACAAAGATGTACTATGTAGTTTGCAAATAGCCTACCTAACAGTTGCTTCACAGTTTATAACATAAGGGTATGTTCTGTATTAATTTTTTTGCGTTCATTTCACCTTTTTGTATTCATTTAAAAATTAATACAAAAAGTACATCTCAGTAAAATTAAAATGTAAGAAAAGAATAAAATGTAAAAACTATTACAAACCAGTTACAATACACCCTGGTACTTTAAATAACCCCGGATATATTACTATAATGTTATTTAATATTAAATCAATCAAAACCTGTAATGTAGTTGCTAAACAGATATTTGAATCAGTTGATATACATACCTAAATATATTTTTAAATTCAGAATTAGTTAGAAAACCTACAGCAATAATGTTTTTATACGGGGTTCGAATTCATGGCATTTAATTGCTAAAAGTGCTGTTACGGTTTGTTACAGCGTTGTAATTATGAAATTGTATTTTAATTAATATTTTTTAATAAATTCATATAAATTATCCGTTTATTAAATACATACACAGTAATATTTCGTTTGTTCTATATTAAACTGATCTGAGCTCAGAAACTCAATGCTTGTATAAAATGTGGTTTACTTTTCCGAAAGCAAAGTAGGAAGGTCGAAAACAACAGCGTTCAATAATATTGTTAGCGGCTGTCAAAGTCAGAGCTTATAAATCATCTGAACTTCAAATAACCGATAAACAATATTTCGATTGGGATAACCGTAACGAACATTCACATAGATAACAATGATCGATTACTTCAAATATTCTCATATAAACATTCTATTTATTAGTTAAGAAAGAATATATATTTAGGGTTCTGTACTAAAACTTTATAAATAAACATAATCCCATCAAAAACATAAATGTGAAATGATAGCCGAGTTTAATATTATGATATATGCCTTGATTGTTGACTTCTACGACAAAAGAGGTGAGATCTAAATGGGTGCCAAGTTCAATGGTCTGTCCTGAAATGTATTTATAACAATATAAAATATAATTTCTTCTTATAACTTAGGATAATATACTGTAGCCTAAGGTCTGACTTGGCAATCTATAAGTAATTATAAGTAACTTCATAAGAAAGTTACTTATAATTACTTATATTTATATTATTATGTGAAACCGCAGGCACAGATAATAGAATATAAATAATTAAGTAAAAATACAGTTAATTACACATACATGTGTTAAACCGTCTATGCAAAATACTATTTGACGTCCGATTGTTTCGCCCAATCAATCGTTGCTTGATCCCTTAGATCTAAAATATGACACGTGAGTAGCCAGTTGAATTGGGCCAACATTTTAACTCGGAAGTCGGTAGTCAACTTCTAATATTCCAAAGAAACACCCGTTAGTACCATTGGTCAGTAATGCTAATATTTATATTTGAATGTGAAAAGTATGGAAAGACCGTTCGATCGCAACACGATAGATCGGTTGCTAAATCGTATTGTCCGTAGACGGTTTAAGGGGGCCGCTAATCATAACAGAGATCTGAATTCGCATCACGTAGCAGCCGCACCGTGCTGATGCAACGAAAATGAATAAAAATATGCACCCGTACAATTTGCACGTTTGTATCTACATCTAGAATTGAAATAGAAAATAATTTAACCACGTAACAATTTTGCTACTATTTCATATGTACTGTATTTTTAAATGAATTGAACTGAAATGAACAGTTAAAAATGAATTAAAACCTAGATTTTATTTATGTTTACCCTAATCATGGTATATAAAAAAGACATTATCTTACATACATACTTTATTCATAAACTGTTTTGATAATATTGTCAAACATTCGAGTCCTCTATTTTTTACTGCCAGGAGTAGCTATTTCCAAGATTCGAGTCTTACTGGCATACTGTTAGTGGAGGCGGTATCATAATTTCAATATTATTGTCAAAACTTTGAAATAAACTAATAAGAGTAAAGCGTACTTTACTGTTTTGTTGTAATTTATTTCCAGAAGGCTGGATCATTAAAAATAATAGAGTGGTCACAAATATGGTATGCAGGGTTAGCTTATTAATGAGAAACATCTCATACAGTCAATCTAATGCAATGCTACTGAATACATGCAATACTACGGAAGAAATTGTTGTGCATTGATAAAATTTAAAAACCATAACATATGGTATATTCTAATAGCAGTATATACAGAGAATTTAATTAAAATATTTTAGACTAAATTTGTTAATATAAAATTCTGATGAAATACTTTTTGGCAAATTTAATAACAATTTCATAGATATTTATTTATAGATATTTTTAGTAATGAAAGTCTTTTTCTCAGAAAGTGGATAATAAGCAGTCTTTTCACTAATTAAGCCGAGCCAGCCGACAAATTAGTGGTATCGACATATTATTATCAAGTCGTCGAACGAGCCTATTATTAAATGCATTAATAATTACCTACTAGACGGCTTTTTGTAACGATCCATTAGAAAGACGTCACTTTACCATTATCGCGAGATGAATGATTCATAATTCAAACAATACATTGTGTACTTTATGGTTCCGCTGTATATTTATTAATACATACGTTATGCGACGTCTTTCGAGGCGGCTTTAATATTAAATAGGAATAGTATTTACTACCATATTGGTTCGTAGTAATATGATGTCCAATGTACTTCGCATGCATTACTATTACAGAGGACTCAACTGTAACTTCACTCTTCATCTGAAAATCAGAAATAGGTGGGACAGATGTATCCTCATAGACGATTATGTACAAAGTTTCTCAATAAAATATATTATGAAAATCGACAAATTACGCTTGTGCAAAACAAAACACCTAAATTTGAAACATATTTGTTTAGTTTTAAATATGAGAAATTTGACTCCGTACTTATTAATGTGGTTTAATTAAGTTTTAAAGGTAGGTACGGAGTGTTTACATGAATTTACATAGATAGCGAGCCTCTTATAATAGTCACAAATTAAAAATCTAAAGACGGCTGTCGGATGTAGGGAATAATTTAATAGCATTATTTCAGCTATATGTATATTGTTTAAATACTACATCAAAAAAAGACTAATACTTCATTCTATTGTTTTTTTTGTATTAGGCGGCATCGTGGTTAATTTTGAACTGGTTTTGTTCAGTATTTTTTAGTCAGTTTTATATATTTTTTTCAAATGCTACTTATCTATAAGTCAGTGCATTACATTGGACGAAAGTAACTAATAAAGAAAAACAATTGGATGATGGTGGTCCGGTTCTTTGTATTATAATTGATTTTAAAGTATTAATAAAAAACTAATATTTATTAAAAAAAATATGTTTACATAAAAAACCTCTATGAGTGTTTAGAAATATACATAAAATACTTTATTCATTTATTTGCCAGTTACAGTGTGAATGAACTATACGGAAACAACTAAATCTAAACTAAATCAATTATTATTGTGCAATACTCTTATTAAGTACAATGATATAAAAGATGATGAACTATATAAATCAAATAAACGGTAAAGTAAAACCATGATCTATTCATTCAGGATCTATTTATTTTATATATTTGATGCCTAGTGTGTACAAATATCAAAATATATGTAAAATAAAAAAATTTACTGCTATTAAAATAGCCGTAATATTTTTTTTTATTTTCTCTTTATCAATTTCAACAATAAAATTTCACAAATAATTATTGGCATAAAAATATAATGAGTCGACCCAGTATAACTTGTAAATATTCAAAGTGTTCGAGCAAAACTAATTTGTATTTCTGGGGATGAAATTAAAAAGTACGAGAAAAGATACAAATTGCTTTGCCCTCAATTTGCTCGTGTCCCGACTCTAGCATTTGTTTGTTTTCATAAAAGCTCATTTATTAGGAAAACCGCAGGATATTACGCTTTATGAAATTTTATGATTTCACTGAGATAAAACTGATGAATAATAAACTTGAATTTCATTTCCTACAAGTATATACGTAATAATGTGGTTTAATGCGTAGGAACAAGGAATCTTTCTGGTTGTTATCTCCGACGATGGCGGTGGAAATATCATTTTAGGGTTGACTTAAGGCGTATGCAGTGAATAAGTAAAAATAAGTCAGATACGTGGGTTGTTAGATATTTATTCGTCCCCTAACGCCCCTTTCTAACATAAATCTGTGTCGCCTTGAATATAGTTTGCATTATTATGCAAAGTCAAGTGGCGGACTCCGCGGCGTGTGAATAAGGAACCGCTGCGTTTGTAAGTTTTTGGAACAGCAGTGTTCTCTCGTTGTCACACAAAATTTGGGTGTTTTTGTCTGTCTACTATAATATATTACAGTTACAGTAGACTAACTATGTATATATATCACAGATAACATAATATTACATATATATTATATACAATGAAGTGACGTTTGTTAATCTCGCTAATTAATATCTAGAGCGGACTAACTGATTTCGGTGATTTTAGTTTTAAAATATTTGTGCAATGTTGGAAATATTAGAAAATTTTAAGAAATTGTTAGAAAAATATTAGAACACAACAAATTTATTTTCCCATACAAACGTTCGTCAATGTCAGAGTGATTTTCGAAATTTCAGGTATGTACTACATACAAATATATATGTTGTATAATACGTATTATACAAATATGAGTGACACATTACTTAATTCTGAGGCGGTATAAAGTTCACTGGCTCAGCTAATTAACAGTAAGAACCAACTTACTGAAATGAAATGAAATTTGGCAGAAAGTCAAGTTATACTTAAGTCTATAATATCTAGTTTAATTGATACTTGAATTTGTATGAACTCTATCATTACTGTTACACATTATTGTTTCATGCGTTTAGTGTAGGAATTTAATTTTGCAAAAGAAATAAAGTTTTAAACATGATTGAAGAATTTCATTATATTTAATTGTTAGTATTTACTGTATGTACACAGATTGCATAAGCTGCTTAAATATAAGTAGCCTGATTGATCCATAATTGAAGGTATATTATGTATATGTACCTATATGTAGATACTTTGTCTTATATAATGAGGTCATTAAAGTTACTATCTAATGTAGAAATTATATTACGAATATATTCCTGCAGCTATTCAGTACCCTGTTTTAATTTTCTATTGTAGCAGACATCTGTATTAATGAGTATGATTTTTATATAGTTTTCAGTGATACATAATATTAGCTAATATACTTGAATTCACATAATCTTTTTCATATATTTTAGTATATAGTAGTAGTTTTCTATGTATTTCTGTTAGTTGTTTAAAGCTCATAGTACAAGTTCCGGTTATTACAGCTAGATGGCACTGTGTGGTATATTTTGGAATACATATTCCTTACAGAAATTGCGTGCTAGTTGAGTGAGGGGCAATCTAAGGTTAAATATTTCTAGCCATAAAATGACAGTATGGCGTATCTGACGTGAACATATCATAAGGACGAAGTCACGTATTACATTTTATCAGCCCTTTTATTTAATACTAGCAGATGCCTGTGACTTCTTTCACTTCGATCTAGTTATTTGAGTAGTCTATTTCTGATTTTTATGAATATTTTATGTACATTATAATAATTATAAATAATAATAATATCCTCAGGATAATTCACACAGCTAGTTTCAAGCTAAGTAAAGCTTGTGTTATGGCTAAAATAGTATTTATATCTTATATTATATATTATATAATATATTATAAATACTATTTTTTTTGTAATTAAATACATAACTTACATAGCATACACATAGACCAATGCAACAAATATTTGTATCATGTGAGGAATCCAAGCCGCGACCATTAGGAGTAAAGCGAAGTGCTAAACCGCTAAACTACCGAGGACGTCAACATAATTAAAACTGGTGGGTTTCCTGTATAAACTTACATTTCTTATTTTACTCCCATTCGCACAATATCTCAAAAGATAGCGTAAAATTGAGATCCAATCAGTCATTTAGTCGTGCGAAACGTAACAAACAGTCAGACATATTGAGATTTATAAATAATATATTATGTAGTATGGATACTCCAGGTCATTTTAATGTAAAACAGTAACATATTGGATTAGGCTGTATTTACTTAATTTAATATTGATGAATATTCATACTAGGGGTAACCAGAGCAAACAGCGAATATCTTACTTTAAATAGATAATCCTTTTAGTGATGGTAATTCAATCCTAGACGGGATAACCATCTTACCTGTTGTGAAGCAGTGATGTATGTAATGTGTATATACCAAGCTTTATCAAGCATAAACAAGGTATAATTGGGTACAGGGCAGTGTAACATGTTTTTAGCATTAGCTCTTAAATAGTAAAAAAAACAAACGAGACCGACGTAAGATCAAGTTTTATTTGTGGTTGGCATGGTAATACAAGCGAATGGTCAAACATTAAGCGACTAAATTAATATACAAAAAGTACCCAAATATATAGCTATTGTATTCACCACCAATCCTGTTGGGACAGATAACAATGATAGTAGAACCAGTTAAACTTGAAAAATACAGGTTCTAGTCAAATCAAATCAAATCAAATATAGCTTTATTCATGTAGGTCCATCACAGACACTTATGACAAGTCAAATTAATCTACAGTATGATACTTAATGTAAGTTACACTACTTATTGGATACTCTAACATGACAGCTAATACATGCAGTAACAATTTTTAAGACTACAGACTCTTACATGACAAAAAATACATTATACAAAATAAATAAAATTGTGGCAGTATGTCCAATTAATAGATAAATTAATAACAATGATAATAATATAGAACTTACTGTAGTTTCTATTACATGCAAAGATCTTTTAGAAAGATGTAGAGAGATTTCGATAGTATGCCTGTCATTCCCACTTAGGTCACATGTAAGTTAACCTTTTTCGTTAATTTGAAATATCTATTTATATTTATTGCTTCGTCTCCAGGTATATTTGTTTCCCATGGTACAGTGAGTTCTACCAGTATAACACGTTTAGTTTTTTAATATATGAATATCTGGTCTGGATGATGAAACACCAATTTCCTCTGGGATATTATAATCCTTTTTCTAAATGTGCATTAAAGTAGTCCAGTCATGTGCAACACCTAGGATTGAGACGGGCTTGTTTTTGAGTTTTGAGTTTATTTTTCTCTTGTAAAGTTAATATATCTTGGTTTTCGATATTATTGAAATGTGTGAGGATATTTAAAATTCATTCTTTGCTGCACTCGGAGTAGTGTTTTCTATGACTGGGTGATATTGTTTACATCCATCAGACACAATCATCAATATTTCTGTAAAAATAGTAGTGATATGTAAAATCAATTTAGAATTATGAGTATATAATAAAAAAAATAGTTACCATTTATATTTTTGAAATAGGTATTATCTATATTGCGTAAAACAAAATTAAAGTAATTCTTTTCCTTCAGCTTAAGGTGTGTCTACAGCCACAAAATTTAGTAAGACAATTAACCAAATTGGTAACTGATACCGGCGAATAATGGGGGACTCATTATTGCGTGCAATTATTTATTAATTTATTTTCGTTTTGTTTACCTTTATTTTTACTAGATTTTGTCTTAATAGTTTTAACATGTTATAATATATAAGTATAAAAGGTTATTATAGACAATGAATCGACTTTCAAACTGACCCCTTTCATTGTTAGGCATACCTATTGATTAGTCACCTCTTCACTATCGTTATTATCGTTTGAAGCATTTATCATCTATACTATTGAATATATACGCCCCCACAAGTAAATAATTGAAAGAAACGACTACTGAGACTGAAATACGTCAAAATAAAAAACTCAATCTTCCTCTTATACAGAGCGACATAGCATCTTAACTTAACTTTGTGAATAATTAGTATGAACATTTCTGTTGCGCATTATTTAGATATCATTACTTCATTTATTGAGAAATTATTTTATATGGCAATAGAATCAAATTGTCATCACTTAGACACTGTTGATATCGTATCAATAGATGTTTGTATTAAATCCTGTAACAGCATAATTGAACGTGGCTGGCACACGGCTCTACGAGTGACGTTACAAAATCAACATGAACTGTTATTAAGTCAACACGCAACAGAACAATTAGGTGTTCATTAAATACATGCTTAATGTATAATCGATGGCTGTCGATTCCAATGATTTATGATCACTATAGTCAAGGAAAATATTATTATTCAACCGGGTTTAACAGCATAATTATTTTAAATATGACTACGTCGTTTTTGCACTTATACTGCTTATTTTTTTTAAAAGATTTAGGTCATGTTGACGCTATGTGCCCTAACTAAGAGGCTTGTAGAAAGCTCTTAAAAAGATAATAACTGTAAATAGTCTGTCCCAGTGTTCAAATACCTATGCGATTTAAAAAAGTAATAAAATAATCTAGTTGCATATATAGTTCTAGAGAGTGATTACTTTTAAAATCATGAAGAGTTTTTAACTATATACATTTCAACTCTCCACATATTTGAAAATTTCAGATTTAAACGGCATTGAGGCAAATAAAATAAAATGTGATACAAAAAAAAGAATACTACTGTTTTCTATGGTTTTCAATAATGTCTGCATATCAAACCTATTGTAGTCTTTATGGTCTGTGGTCAAACAAGCAGATTGCTATATATTTTTTTATTTGCAGTATGTCGCTGTGGTCATGCTTAAAGAGAATATTCTTTGCATAAGAATCATAAAAATAATTATTTCAAATTGAATGGTTTCATGTGAGACAGTGACGGTGAATCTTACGCGTGCGAGAATCAGCTGGTGTTTGTTTGTTAAAATAAATTCACGTGTGGAAACGATACAATCCAATTTGGAGCTTATTTATGCGGTGTGGACGCTTGATTGATTAGATAGCAACAGTGATTTGTGCCAAAAACGGGTAATATTTCACTGAAATGTTGAATGGAAAATGGAACGACGTAGACCACCTACGCGCGGTAATTACTTGTATAAGCAAACTGGATAAAATGAGTTTCTCGACTAAGAAGTAAGTTATATTACGTCTGCTGAAATATATTTCTGAGCTGAACAGTCGATTCCTTTGTGTGTTGTTTAAATTTGTTCTGATATTTTGTATTCGAGTTGTAATAATAGAATGTTGAGTGTTCTCTGAGTTAATTAGAAATCTTTATACCACGCCAGTATAAAGTAACTTTCTTTTCTTCATTTATTATTGATCAGTTTTTCAGGCAAAGCAAACTCAAATGCCGGACTTCATAGTTGTGCGTTGGAGAGTATATATATTGCTAAATTCATCTAACCAATAAGTATTGGAATACGATGCCAAATACAGAAAGTTGAAAACAGTGGAGGTAGTATTCCATATATTGAGTAAAAGCACATAAAAGCAGGAGTCCCCGGTAATGAAAGGGGAGATTTCCTAGCAAAAAATGCAGCTTTAAAAAAGAAGACAAAACTGAAGTACGATCTATTCCCCCTATCATATGCTAAGAAAGAAGTAAAACATAGAACAAGCTCATAAAATAATAAATACAATAAAGTTCAACAACACAATTACGCATTTATTGATTGGTCATGGAGGAAATAGATCGTACCTGCATAGATTTAAGATAATAGGCTCCGATCACTGTCAGTGTGACGATGAAACACCGCAGTTTGTGATACATGTTATAACGGAATGCCGCATGTTTAACTTAAAAAGATTTCATTCTGTAAATATACTAGATATAGAAATAAAATTGGAATATTTCCCAAAACTAATGACAGATAAATATGATAGACAAATATTTTTAGAGTATGCAACAGGAGTATTAATTTTATTTATTTATTTTTTCAGGCTGCTAGGCCAATATTATAAATACCTTATGGACTAACATACATATGAAATAGTATAAAATTAAGATATTGAAATTGTCTGTGTGATCACGGCACTGGCGGCGGCAATCTGCCACGGTAGCGCCTATACAACACCTCCCTCGCCAGTAGTCCTGCTTCATGAAGGTGGGCAGCATGTTGGTAGGCCGGCCCCAAACGCCTTGAAATTCGTATTGTGGCTCGATTCTAGCCGCGTCTCCCTCAATGTCAGGTTACACTTGGTACGGATATAATCGACAATATCCTGTTCCTTAGTGGCGTAATGTAGACAGGACAGGTACATTGCCGTGGTCGGTGTAGCAGTACGCAGTAGGAAGTTGACCCTGTTTGTGCGCCTATTCTTTTGTACCACGACGAAGCCATCGACACTGTGGTTGCACCGAGTATTTCGTTGGCGCTGCTTCCACTGGCAACGATATAGGCGCTCGCGGCCTGCGGGCGCCTGCATCGTTGCCAGTGAAAGCTGCTATTATTATTACTCATGGTTTTTAAGCTTCCACTGGCAGCTTAAAATCCATAAGTAATATTAATTAATAGGTAAGTGTTATTATTTATGTATTATTAGGGTATTACGGGTACATATAATAAGTAGTATAAGGATATTAATAATCAAAAATAATAACAAAAAAAATAATAATAATAACCTCCTATATGATAAATTACCTATAATATCCTTATGATTTTATACAGATAATAGACAATTTCTATCTTATTGTTTTCTGTTGCCAAATGTTTCAAAATTCTTGATTGTTTGTCAGTAGCTTCGTTCCCTCACATACTAACTTATATTGAATTTATCTTCATGTTCTTAATTTTTATACACTCATATAAATTTTATATTTAGTTTAGAAAGTAGCCTCTTTTACGTATAATATAATTGTCGATATATTTAGACTACAGAGAAACCATTATACCTACATGCAATATTAATTAATGTTAATTAAACGTAGAAATTATAATTAGTAATTTTAATAACTTTGACTTATTTTCACTTCGCAGGTAATATTTTAGAATAGGTTTCTGAGATCCATTAATAAAATCATTACGATAAAATGTTGTTCTTGTAATATAGCAATGTCCATAATGTACTTCTATAGTGGATTATAATGGAATATAGCATCTACCAGCCATAATATATAATATAAGCTGGCTTGTTCTGTTATGACATCGTAAGTATAGTCATTTATTTTGGAGATTAAAGAATAATAAATTTTACTGTTCCATCGCAAAATATAGTTTATTACAATTACTTATAGAATACAGCAGGTGGGAAGGAATTAGATAAGTAACCTAGAAAAAACAAAAAGCACAAGTTTAAATAGTTTTTTTAAATATAGTAAGTGTCATACTATTCTTTATATTTGGTTGTTTATTTTTACTAAGAAAGTACCAATATAATGTGTAGGTAGGTTGAACCTTTGAGTGTTCTCTTCCACGGAAATCTTTAGTGAAAGGCGAAAGATTTATGCGTTTTTAAGGGAAACCTACCTAATAAAGGTGAACGTTAAAACAGCTAAAAGCCATTGTTGTTAATTTAAGATTTAAAATATTTTCAGAGTCAATGATCAATTTAAAAAATAATTAAAAGTTAAAATACGGAGATAAATTGAGTAATGCCATATGTTTGCGTTTGGGTCAATATCTGTATACAAGAGTATTATTAAAGAAAGGAGATACAAAAAAGGAAAATTCAAATAAAGATTATTTACATTACAGTGGGAACGAGATTCTCACCATTTCCTTTGATACAGTGAAACGAGGAAAACTCAAACGTGAAATTTTGACGTTGCGCTTGTTTGAACGAGTATAAAAAATGCTTAGATGGCCTGTAAAACGTAAGAAAAAAACTTTTGTTTCGAAGAATAGGAAGAGTAAGAACAATAAAAGTAAATTGAAGTTGGATAGAATTTTCGCTTCAGGAGTTTTAGTGGCCGATTTGGCGTAACGAGTTTTTACCGCCTTTACAACTTTGCAGGTTTGTACACCGAACTTCATTCACTACTGTTTTGTACTTGTCCAATTGCATGTATATGAAACTTTACACTGCATTTAATACTGCATTTTTTGTTTCAGATACACCGAAGTATACTTTATAAAAAAATATCTACGTCACTTCTGTATCATTAATTTCTTGCAATAAACAGCTTGATTTGCAGTAAACTGAGTTCAGGTTTCCATAGGTGATATGTGGCAGTAATATTACAGGGTATAGGAGTATGCCAACTTATTTTTCAAGAACGGCAACACACGAGAGATACTACGGCTGGCACATTCTGTTTATTTTTACACAATTTTCTTTGTGGTCGATGGAATAAATACAGTCGTATGTGTGATATAAATCAAACAGTGGATAGAAAATGGTACATACGTATAATGAAGAATTCTATAAGAAAAACATAAAAAATGGGAAAAAATTAAATATATAAAAATGTGCAAAGATTTTTCAACATCCTTCATGTATATAGACTACTTGTTTCTCATTCCAGTTAAATAATTACTATTACAAATGCAGTTTTATTGGCATATACACCACAACCTGCTCTCGAATGGTTAATAACCATATTATGTTGATGATACACATTTGCATATTTTATAAGTACAATTCAATTAAATTTTGTTTGTTTAACAATTCCAGAGATACGAGGATAAATATGACTTTAATTTTTTTATCGCAAACAATAAATATTTGCAGCAGTTAATTTTACCTTGTTGCATAAAATATTTTATTATTCGGATGAAATATTTCCAGATAAGCGAACGAAATTATTAAAATATTTTAGCATGCAATAAGAATCGCAAAAATATGCTAAATGTTTTGTTATATTTTCATTTAAGAGAATTACAAAGGTACTTATTGAATAACTGAAATAGACACTGATTGCAACTTTCCATTAATTCAGTTTGTGAGTATGTTTTAAATATGTCATATATTAGTTATTTATAAAACGCTTTATTAACAGCATCCACTATGAGTAGTTGTCATAATTGTCCAAACATTCATTGCGCCGAAGTTTGACGTGGCTAAAATTAAAATTGCATACTGATTTAGTACATACGATAATCAAAGTGAACATGCTGCGAAAATATATATATATATCATTATTATGCATAACAATAAATAATGACATCGTCATTGTAACTATAAAACATTTACATTTATATGAACTTTTATTTTTTATTCTTAAATTGTAGAGCAATAAATGTCTACAATTTAGATTCAGAAACTGTGCTAAGAAAACGAAATTAAGTAAGTATACGTACGTCGCCGCGTCGGTAGTACACAACGGGAAGTACCTATATACTGACTACAATAACAGACAGAATACTATTTGTATATTAATAAGTTTATGTATGTAACACACAAGTACGGTACGGGAATAGCTTACCTTTAAAATTTCGTAACAAGAAAATTACCAAAGGTAAAGTGTATCCACGAAAATAATATATTCAGAGCATACGAACAGACTTGCCCGTTGAGTACGTCAGTCGAATATCTTTACTAACGTGCTACCGTTTCCAAGCCCTTGCTAATGTTTTATTCGCTTTAATCTTAGGAAGTGACTTCTAAATATTCACTTTGGAATGATAATAAATTAACGGATAGGTAGGAAAGTAAATCCAAGCGTAATTGGACGGGCGAGGTCGAGATGTGTGCGCGGAACGACTGGAAGTATAACTAGAAGGTAACTTGCAATAATAAGTACGCTTTGAATTCGTCGTAGGTACATTAAAAATTGTTCTAATATTTCTATGAGATTTAAATTTTTTCGTTATTTTTACACAAATACAGGATTGTAATGAACTTCTATGTTTTAATTTTTTACGACTATGGTTTTGATTTAATCTCTAAGTTTCCATAGGGGTGAGTATGGTGCATTCGTTACAGCGTCTCCCCTCGTACTGAGAATCTGGATGAAATCGAAACATTTGTCGCAAACCACATAAACATACTATTTTCTAAGGTCTATTATGATTGATTTCTAAGTTTTCAAAGGACATTCTCAATTCAGAATTAATCAAGTGTATTTTGTATGTATTTCTGAAATTGTTATATGTAATGTATACTTCCCCAAAACAGTGGAGAATGCCATAAGTCTTCAATAATATAATATAATAATAATAAACTCACAGAGCGCTATATTAGTATTGTTTATGTTTTGTTTGACTAATACCAGTTTTCAATTCAAACTAGTACTAAAGCTAATATTCTGTATAGATATAGTTGAAATAGGTGTATAATTATAAGAACCTCATTAATAATATATTTTTCTTTTTTTATATATATTAATAGTATATATTATTTATTTTAATATTTGTATATTATATATTACTTATTCAATATTGAAACAACATTATGCCAATAGATGAAGACTCATTTCAGACCACAACTGACAGTAGTTCTTCATTCTTTTCCGCTAATTCTTCATTTTGCGATGACAACATTGGTTTTTTATTAAAGGAAAGATTTAAGAGCTCCAAATTTTTAAACATATGCCACATAAACGCACAAAGCATTCCTGCACATTATACCGATTTGATTGACACGTTCTCCGAACCTGACGTCCACGCGTTACTAGTTTCTGAATCATGGTTGAAACCTACACTCTCTTCTATCACATATGCATTACCAGGTTTCACCTTGATCAGAAATGATCGTACGGGGAAGGGTGGTGGAGGCGTTGCGATTTATCTACGTAGCTTTATTTCCTATAGAGTAATATCATCGTCTCCATCGGATTATCATGGTACCGCTGAGTACCTGTTCATAGAAGCAAACTTTAAGGGTATTAAAATGGTCATTGGTGTAGTCTACTGTCCACCTCTAGTGGATTATTTCTCTGATCTTGATGCTGCCTTAGATTTAATAAGCTGTTCTTATAAACATATTATCATTATGGGAGACCTGAACACCAACCTGATGAAGGACTCATTACAGACACGTAAATTGAAAACTATTTTAAACTCAATGAATCTCTTTATTCTACCTTTACAGCCTACTCACCACAACATAGATACTGAGGATTCTTGGTTGGACATTGTCTGTACATCCTCGACTGATTATGTCGTTGAGCATGACCAGTTATCAGCACCTGCTTTCTCACGTCATGACCTTCTGCTTCTATGTTACAAAATTAAGCCACTTAAGTTAAAACCGACCATTGCCTCCGTGCGTAATTTTAGTCGTATAGATATCACCTCACTACTCCGCGATGCTGCGCGTATAGACTGGAAGCCAATACTAGAAACTTCGATCATCAATAACAAAATTTCTCTATTTAATGCTCAGATATTAGGACTATTTAATAAACATGCTCCATTACGTACTCTCAAGCTGCGACGTCCACCTGCACCGTGGATAACAGAGGATGTTCGGAAGGCAATGGCGAAACGGGATCGAGCTTTCCAAGTCTTTAAAAAAGAAAGAAGCGTAGTAAATTTTCAGATCTTCAAGCGTGCTAGAAACCGCTGTAATCAGGTGGTAAGAGCAGCTAAACGCCGACATATTCATAAAAACGTACTAAATACTTCTTCGGCTAACATATGGAAATTCCTGAACTCTCTTGGTTTTGGCAAAGCGCCAGCCACCTTTAATGTAAAAGTACCACTTGATGACCTTAATATCCACTTCTCCTCTGCAAAGCCTCTTGATACCTCTATTAAAATGTCCACCATACAGGAAATAAATTCCATGCCTTTGTCGACTACCAACTCTTTCACCTTTACTCCAGAAACCGACGAGAGCATTCGCAAAACAATTATGTCTATTAGATCTAACGCTACAGGCCATGACGAAGTGAGTAGAACTATGATCACTCTCTTGTTAGACATAATTCTCCCAGTTCTTACTCACATAGTTAATTTCTCTTTGACTAATGGCTGTTTTCCTGAACTGTGGAGAAAAGCATTTGTAATTCCCCTTGCCAAGATAGCTAATCCTTCACTTCCTAGTCACTTTAGACCAATCTCAATCTTGCCATTCCTGTCAAAAGTTCTTGAGCATATTATTTTTCAACAAGTATCCATCTTCATTTCAAATTGTAACTTTATTAGCCCTCTTCAGTCTGGGTTTCGCCCAGGACACAGTACCACTACAGCGTTACTCAAAGTAACCGAAGACCTTCGTAACAGTATGGAGAAATCCCACCTCACCATCTTAGTATTAATCGATTTCTCTAATGCCTTCAACTGTGTTGACCATGACTTACTCCTAGCATTGCTCTCTCGTCTTAATTTCTCTCCGTCGGTACTGGAGTGGTTCTCTTCATATCTTCGCGGACGCCAACAAGCAATTCGTGCTGGGCAAGATCTCTCTGGCTGGAGTGATCTAAACACTGGTGTTCCGCAAGGCGGTATTCTTTCACCACTTCTATTTTCTCTCTTTATCAATCTCATTACACCTCACCTTCAATGCTCTTACCATCTTTACGCGGACGACCTACAGCTTTATGCTCAGACTGAACCAAATGAAATTTCTACTGCTATGGATAAACTCAATAGGGATCTTGAGAGCATATCGAAGTGGTCACGTCGCTATGGTATTTCAGTTAATCCAAAAAAATGTCAGGCTATTATAATAGGCAGCTCAAGACTTCTTGCTAAAATGAATACGACAAATTTGCATGTGCAGTGTGAGAACAGCATTATTCCGTTCTGTTCTAATGTTAGGGATTTGGGACTGTTAATTGACCCGTCACTTAGTTGGCATTTTCAAATGGCTGAGATTTGTCGCAGGGTTACAGGCATTCTACGCGCTTTTTATCGTTTTAAATTTTTTCTTCCGTCTTCTACTAAATTACTTCTCGTTCAATCTCTAATACTTCCGCATATTGACTATGCCGACGTGTGTCTTACCAATCTTACCCAAGAACAGTTGAATAAGTTAGATCGTTTACTTAATAACTGTATCCGGTTCATCTTTGGACTACGTAAATATGACCACGTATCTAAATTTCGATCCCAATTAAAATGGTTAAATATTCGTAACCGCAGAAACTTGCGCATCCTATGTTCTCTCTTTACTATCATCTATGACACTTCCTCTCCCTTATATTTGAAAGACAAATTCCAGTTCATTAGTGACTCCCATTCTCTTAATCTTCGTTCGGTCCACACCCTTCTTCTCTCAACTCCTTCACACCATTCTGGATTTATGTCTAATTCATTCACTGTCACTGCTATTAGTCTTTGGAATAGATTGCCTGTAGCCCTGCGCAAAGCACAGAGTAAGCCTGTTTTCAAACGGAAAATTTTTGATTATCTCTTGAATGAGCAAAACGGTTCTTAATTATCTATTGTAGTCATATTATATATGTAAATTTCTCTTTTTTTTAAATTTTATTGGTGTCTAAATTTTATTGGTGTATCATTATTATGTATTATAGTAGGTATATATTTATATTTATGTATGTATATTTGTAATTATTTTTAAGAAAACCTATTTACCTATATTAGGTAAAATTATAGGTTAGTCCTTTCCCACCACTGCCCATCAACCGCTTTCTGTTCTTACCTAATGGTTAGTTGGTAGAGAATGCCATGTGACAATAAGCTCGCCAAATTGTACAATTTTTAAAAGTGCAATAAAGAATAAATAAAAAAAAAATATAGTTTCTGTGATAGAAGTTCAAAATAGACCGAAAAGGAAATTACAGTACCTATGATTTCACATTTACGTGCGTTCGCGGAATTCCATCACGTGGCAATTGCTGTGTGTGTTGGCTGTTGCTGACTGCACCCGACCGCAACTTTGATAATTGGAAACATTGCGAGTGTGTTTTGTTTCCCATTGTGATCAAAACACAAAAGTCATCGAAATTACATTTTAAGGTGAACTTTATAATTATTGTGTCGGTATACACACCAAGTCTTTTTATTTATTACTAGCGGCCCGTCCCGGCTTCGCACGGGTGGATATTTTTACATTTTTATGTGATCTAGTAAACCTCTATCCTGGCAAACAACTTTGTAAGGTTCTTTAACAATTCCATCTGTCTTTAATTCTAACTATTTATTTTTTCTATTTCCTATTTCTATAACTTAACCAATTCGTAATATCTACTGAATGGAATAGCCGATTTGAACAATTCAAAAAGTAATATACATAAATTGAAACAGTTTTGAATATGATTTATTTAGATAAGGATTTAAACAGAAGTATGAATAACATGGTGTACTATTCACGGCCTCTATATGTACTCTATGACTCATGGTGCATTCATCCCACAAGGGCATCTTGTAGTAATTTACCAAGAGTCCCATTTTTGTGGATAGAATATGTAGATTGTTGCTCAAGATTTACGGATAGCGGAAGTTTAAAAGTAGAATGAGCAGTTTTTCCATCCTTTAAGAAAGGTGCATCAATTCCTGACGAAGTAACTGCTATCTCTATCTTCCCTGATTATTTTAGCAAGTATCCCCCCTACCTATCCCAGTAACGCATGACGTCCCTACATCGCTACACTACATACATTTGGTTTATAGCTAACCGAGCGGGGTTTTTTTCTAATACTTACATTTTTTAATACGTGATATCTTTCGAATGGAATGTCCAAATTGAATAATTGAAAAAGTTATGTAAAGGTACTGAACCAGTCGTAAATATGAATGGCGATTATTTTAATAAGGGTTAATAGCAAGATACAAATAAAGAGATTATTCTAGCGGGGGCGTTACAATTACATTTATAAATTAAAAGAACACTTATTTTGACTTAACTATAATAGTTGGATACATGCCGTCATGCAGCGCATGACATTTTTTTGTAGATAATGATGTGTTCTACAAAGTCGTAGTACATCATTTTGTTCTATCATCAATACTTTTTGCAGCGCATGCGGTGTTAGGTATCTTTTTATGTAATATTCTTATACCTTGGGTTACATTATTAGAGTTTTAGGAAGTATCTCTATTTTTTTTGGAAATATAATATAGCCTATGTTACTTAGGGATAGTGTAGCTTCCTAATGGTGAAAGAATTTTTCAAATCGGTCCAGTAGTTTCGGAGCCTATTCAATACAAACATACACACAAAAATACAAATCTTTCCTCTTTATAATATTAGTATAGATTAGCTGTTCCCGCGACTTCGTCTGCGTGGAATTCATCTTTTTTTTACTAAAATAAAAGTAGCCTAAATTACTCCCCATTACACCAGCTACTTGCCAATAAAAGTCCCGTCAAAATCGGTCCATCCATTTCAGAGACTATCCGGAACAAACGGACCGACAGACAGACAGACAAAAACTATAAAAATATTATTTTGGTGTATGTACCGTATTTATATTCCTATGGGTGTAGTAAAAAACAGTTATTTCAATATTACAAACAGACACTTCAATTTTATTTATATATGTAGATGATGTATGTTTATGTTTGATTTGAGAAATATAAGATTGAGATTAAATCTATGATATCAACACGATATGAAAACTGAATATAAGTATATAACACGGTGAATAATAAAAAAAGTCAAGCATATTACGAGTATTTACATAATTATATAAATATAATCTAATATTTGATATCTATAAGTTCAGTTGCTTTAAAATCTGTCATTATCAGATAAATATGTCGGAAGGTAAAGATTGATTTTAAATTAGTTAAAATTAACAATAAATACATAAGTTTAAAGAATAAATAATAAAGGTAAATTCTATGTTAATTATATAAAAGTACTATCCATAAATAATATATAGTATTTGTTTAAGGTAGGAAAAAATGTATACTTTTAAGGTTAAGGTACATTTATTTAATTCAAAATCAACGTTAGATATAAAATTTATACTAAATTTTCTTCTAGATCCTATCTTAAATATCAAATCGGCTTTATATCCCTCCTGAGTTATATACTGTCTTTCTGAGCTCGTCTACTATATCAGTGGTTAAATACAAGACGGAAGATAAATAGACTACCTTGAATGTAAAATTTTAACGTCCTGGGACTATGGCAGGTAATATTATATTCCTAAACGGAACTATGAAATCTGGATTTTCAACTCAGATGAAGATGTAAATTGTAGTTGGAATTATTAATATATTAATGTGCATTTACGTTACGATATCTATAGATGCATACTATATTATAGACGTACTTAAAAAAAACGTTATAAAATAAGTTTTTTTGTGTTATTTGTACCTCTTAATACATAAATAGTATTTGTGTCCTTTTTAGACAATTTGGAAGGTTGCTAGTAAGTAACTTCTCAGCCGAGGCATGCATCTCATATTTGATCATGTACTGGGGAGCTTCTCTCATAATGTAAAACAAATTAATTTTTTTTTCTTAAGTTTTATAAATATGCAATATTTGTTTGATATTAGTGTCATAAATTAGAGAGTGGACGTCAATAACTTAATTACAAAACTTAATAATTAATGAAAATGAATTAATATTTCGCTTTTTTTGACAGTTGCCGATTCATAACAAGTTATGTTTTTATGAAACTGTAAAGTGGTTCATAATAAAAAAAACTGTTAGTTTCAATCTGTTTCAAACTTGCCGTTATAATCTAGCAACGCCCATCTCTCATGATCTAGAAATCAATTAATTGCCATTGTTATCGATTTATTTAATTTACTTTCGATAAGGTATGTGTTAAAAGGAAGATACAATATGGATTGGATTGAAAACTGTATTCCGATTCCATAATAAATTGGTGATTGCAACTACGTTACCTAAATAAGTCACAAGTCACTTGACTTGTTCTGAGAAGAAGTTTGTGAGTTTAAGATTCTAGGAACAATTTTCAGTATCAATTTGAATAGTTCAAGTGATGTGGTGATTTATTGTTATATAGTTATTGTTGTATTGATATTATTACTTTAATAAAAATGAATAAAGTATGTAGGTACTTTTTTTCGTAATGCACTAAGACTTGATTTTCCGTACAGATTTTCTTCAATTACTTTTTTGTACAAAATATGCAAAGTGTATATACGCGGAAAATGTCGTGGAGTGTAAATTGAGAATGGAGGTTACATTTATACTTACAATAAAACTTTATTGAAGGTTAGGGTAATATTGCGAGATAGGTTTTGGTTAGTACAACATGACACTATGTGGTCACCCAATCAACGCGAATTGCATGTAAATTTAGTTGCACATATAGCCAATTAGAGAAGGTTTCATTACGTTGAATCACGTAACGTTTACGGTTGAAACGGCATTAGACAGCGAGTTGGGACATTAGTCCCACTAAATTCTAGTTGGTCTCTTTAAAATGTTTTGCTAACGTTTAATTGATTAAAACATACAAAGAAGTTTAGTATAATAAGTCATTTGTGTTTTGATATATTCTTATATAAATTTAATTATACTGAAATGTACTTATTTAGTTATGATAAACATGATTATTTTATTTCTTGTAATATATTGTTAGCTAGTCTATTGTAAAAGCTTTTTTGTCAGTGGCTATTGCAAAAGTTATCAAAACAATATCCAATTAGTACCAGGACTTAGAAACAACACTTGTAAATAATAATTATTTAGCATGTATTTGACTAGGATTTTAATATTTATCTGGAGCATTTTACAAACCGTTTAAAAAATAAATATTTATGTATTAACGACATAGACAGAAAATTTCAATAATTACAAAAAGGAACTTATTGTTATCAATCTATAAAATATTCCAAATTTTAAATACAATTATTCTAATACCACATCGAGTTTTATCGCCAGGGAATTTACTACCATACTCGACCTACACAGAGCTAAACAGTCATTTAAGTGAGATTTTTGAGGAGTATGCTTTCACGAACACTTACCTTGTGGACTGAGTTTCCAGTCGGGGTTTTCCCTTGTGACTACAGCACGGGATTAAAAAATATTTCTTTAGTAGCCTGCGAGAAACCCTTGATATTTGAAAAGCTTTTTTTATAAGTTACTTTACCATCAGACAGGCCGTATGTCGGTTTTCCTCCTTTCGAGATAACAAAATGCATGTTTTTATATGTTTATTACTAGAAATAACGAGGTATGCATGTATTACACAGTACGGCCTTTGTATTTTAGCGGTTTAGCAGACCGCTTTATTTACGATGGTCGCGGGCTCGATTCCTTATATGATTGTTTGGACCGGTCTGGGCGTTATCTATGTATATAATGTATTTATTATTGGCGAAGATTATTAATTGGCATAGGACAATTTAATACGACATGTAAAAAATTACACCGTCAATCTTCCTAAAATAAAGAAATAAATGTATTTAAAAAAAAAGTATATGTATCAGTTATTTAGTACCCAAAACACATCTGCTTAGATTGGGACTAGGCGGTGCTATGTAAATCCAGGTAAGAATTCACTGAATATCTATAATATGATGTGTGTTCATGGTAATAATAATTAATATGAGCATACATCATATAATAGATATTTAGTGAATTCTTATAACAATGTTGTATAAATAAACTGAAGTTTATCCTATTAAATGTTGACCAATGAAAAGCCGCCGGTAAGATATTATAAAATATCCTCTTAGTATGGTCGACTAATTTTATCTAATGAAATTGTGGTATTACGTGTTACTTAATACTAACGAATGAAGGCCAGAGAGTAGATGACTGTTTTTCTCGCTCGCTTCTCATATTCGATATTCTTATATTTTCCCCTTAGGCCCATTATAATAACATTTGCCATGACAAATGAAACTGTATATTAAATTACTTGAGTTGAAATTTGCTTGAATTTCATTAATTTATGATATTTTCAAGATGAGACTTTATAATTAAGAATGTAATATAAATAAATGTAATCTGAGTTTATGTTACATTTTGTGCGTCGGAAAAAGCAATAATTTTATGTAACAGTATAATCATTGAGTGTAATATCTGTCACACATTAATCTATGACTATATTTTTCATTTGGAATATAGAATTCGCTTTTTGGAATATTCTGATCAGTTTGATTATTAAATAATCATCCATTCATTTACAAACTACATCGAAACAGAAACCTCTATAAAAAATGATTACATAAAAATGTCCTAACCAAAAGTTTTCGTTCATTAATTTTACTCGTATTACTTTGCGACTTTAAAGTTTTTATAGAAAAATATTCCACTTTGCACAACCAAAAGGCAGTCGAATATTTTCATTCGTAACCATTGCATAATCTAATGAAACGGGTTTTTATGTCTTTCTATGATGTAAAAATCCATATCTGATTCTAGTGATATCCAGATATCAGTACAGAAAACACGTGCACTCGTAAAATATATATTGTTCAACTGGAAATGCAGTAGGTATTTTTCATCTAAAAATTTTATCCGTTCTTATTACTTGCAACATAATAAGCTTATTATTAATAAGCTGCTTTGAACGGAAATACCTAAATATATTTATATAATAAATGATTATTACAAAATTAGTATAGTAAGTATATTTATTAACCTTTGGATTATTTTAAAACTAATTGTCATAAGCTAACTTATGACAATAAGTTTTAAAATATAAGTTTAATAAGTAGTTAGGTCTATCCTGATAATACTCATCAGTTGCTGGTTACAATCACACTCATACGTCTTTGTAATAGGGATTTATTTCCAGTTATCATTATTTAGCATACTTGATGTCTAATATAAAAAAAATGTAAATATGAAGAAAAAAGAAAATTTTAATCTTCTTTTTTATCTCGTTTGTGTCTTATTACTTTTATTTCATAAAGAAAGAATATTGGAGGCAATCAAGATTGTAGTATTTGTCTACATAGTTGTTCAGAATAGAATAAGGTCAGACTGTACCGATTGTGTTTCATCCTATAAACAAGCTAACATAGAAGTTATTTGAATAGAACGGCCATAATCATTGCAGTTTATATTTATTTAAGAGAATTCGGGTGTAACGTTCACGAAGGTGAATTGACTGAGCGAAGTAGTATTCGTTTTTCCGCTGCTCCCAAATTTTTATTTGCAAACGACTAATAAGAGCGTAATTTCGTTCGTCGACCGCATTGGCGAACTACATTTTTTTTATTATATTTCAGTTTACATACGATGCACATAGCTTGTTATTTTATTACTTCATTATTTAAATTTTAATTTCAACTTGCTCAATAATATACGGACTTAGTGAAACTGAAATTTAGGTATTTAATACAAGTGCATAAAGAGGTTACTCATGTAACTGGATCGTTTCAGTAAGATTAACATTGATAATAGATTAAAAACCGGGCCGGGTTTGTATACAGATTGTAGCTACATGAGAAAAGTTCATAATTTATTTTTGCTCTTATATTATATTAGTAATATTTTACCTGGTTTTCGATTTTTATGTTTTACTAACTGACTAACCCAACGAATTATTTTTATGTAATTAAGGTAGTATACTAATGTTGTATTAAAAAAATATTTTTTCCATTAATTTCTATTAGTGACATTTCTACAGGCATCAGTTCCATGTTAAGCCGACCCCGCCTGACCGCACTCTAAATGTAATTTGAGTCGATGCGCTAAATTCAATTTCAAGCTTTATTTGCATTATTTTCCTTTTTAACGAACCTAGAGCTGCTGGGGAACAGAAAGATGTTCATTAAATGAGGAAATATTTCAATTCATTTACTTAATTCGTTTGTGTTTCTAGTTTGGGCAAATTATATTATTATGAGTAGTAGTTTAAATTATTTCAAACTAGTAGAGTCTGTCTATTACGCAATATATCTGAGTCGTCTAAAATATGTAAATTAAACAATAGAACTGTGAGTGTACGAACAACATATAGTATTAAACGCATAATGTTATAAAAGTAGCAAGCAGTTTGCTCTGTAAGCTATGTTTTGGTTGTAGGGTGCGATAAGACACTGTAAGACAAAGAGGCATAAGATCTTAGTTCTCTGGAATGGCAATACATGAAACATTTTTTCACCAGGAATGAGATGCGAACGCGGATTTTATTTTCTAACTAGCTGTACCCTAGACTTCATCCGCGTGGAATTAAACTTTATTTTTCTAAAATAAAAGATTTTAAAAAATTGAAGTAGTATAAGTTACTACTTATTACATCAGCTACCTGCCAATAAAAGTCCCGTCAAAATCAGTCCAGCCATTTCAGAGATTAGCCGGAACAAACAGACTAATTGTAATAAAATGTTATTTTGGTACATGCACCAAAATAACATTTTATTACAATTATATTATATTTATATTCATATGAAATAGAAATAATTTTTATTCAAATAAACTCATTACAAGCACTTTTGAATAGATATATTTTGATTCTACCACTCATAATATAATGCATGTTAAACAGTTATTTCAATATTTGAAACAGTCACCAATTTTATTTTTATATATATAAGACACGTTTAAAATAATAAATTATTATTAACTCTATAATTCTGTTATAGAGTCAGATGTCCACCTTTTCGCAAATATTAATTATTACAAAAAAACGCTAAAGCACGCGCGCATTTCCGCCTACTTGGAAATGCGCGAACTGCCGGCGCGCACAGTCTTGCCTTATTCTCTTTGTCTACATTTACATGCACATTCTTTCCTGCGTGAAAGCCGATTCCCGCGCAAAAGAGTGCACGTGTAAAGGCAGCTAATGCATGAGTAGTATCACGAGTTGTCCCATGATAATATGAGTTAGTGTTGTTCTTATATAATAAAATAAAAAGTGCAGTAAAAGTAATAAAATGAAGTTACGAGAAAGTTAAGAACTATTTTATTATTATTTAAATTAATTTCAGAGCTCGATGTCTATGAATGTCTATCATAATGCTTTGTCATGTTTTCAGTAGAAAATAAAATTGTAAGTAATTATATATTCCTTGTAATTACAAATAAAAAAATGTGTAAATATCAGTTTTCAGCAATTGAAACGTTACTGTAAAGAAATGCATTTACTTATATAAAAATCCTATTTTAAATTCCATGTCCCATATAAAAATTTAACTGAGCAAATGTTGGTAATGCTATCTTCGGGAACCGAAGCGCCCGAGTGTCGTATATTTCACTGACGCTCCTCTGCCGGACAGCGATAAAGGGTTTAAATCTATGTAGTTATTTGGACTCTACTTAATCTGTTGGGTAATAGAATTTGTTTCCTGATATAGAAAGTCAATACAAATATTTTGTGTTATTTCTTTAATACGCTTGGTCTTACAAAACTAACATAAACGTTTATTCTAATATCTAGAAATGTAAAAGTTGTTAAATTTATTCGATAATTTATTTTATTTAAATTATTATACATAGATTATACATAGTTGAATCAATAACCTAAAGGATTTTATTATCCTTTAGTATTTATAAATATCAATGCATTCTAAATCTAATCTTCTAAATCTGTCAATCTACTTATTATTCTTAAGATAATGTGAAACATATATTATTTTGATATATAATATGGAATTTAGGGTATATACATGTTTCATAGTATTTGAGTTTTAACTCAATATTTCGTCTTACTCTTATATACATTAGCTTTTAGTCATAGTATTATTCCAATCAATAATATAATCAATGTGGTTTTGTTATTAAAATATTGATTTAGCCTTCAGGCAAAGTAAACAGACTTCAAATACGTCCATTTTGTTATTTGTAAATAGGATGTCACAGACACCTTGTATTATCGTACGCGAGTGATTTGGTAAGGATTTTGAAACAATATTATTATATTTATATTTATGTACACAAAGAGACTACTTATTTGTGTATTTTATGTAGATTAATTGATTGCTAAAGTTTGACACCGGATACAAAGAAAATGTCTATAGAAATTTTAATTTCTTTCTCGAGACAAAATCGTTCTTGTTTACTTTGGATAAGTCATCAATTAAGTTTAGAGTCGGGAGTGTCGGCTTTCCTGTGTCAATTAAGGCCTGTCGTAGCCTTGGGGATTAATCGCCAGGTGCCTTGTGTCCATGAGAAAATAGTGCACTATTTCCGAATATCCGAAATAGGATTTTAGGCTAGATTAATCACTTAGTAATTTTAACATC